>NC_142803.1:38693130-38863800 GCF_049724085.1 Artemia sp. Qi Xiang Cuo | reverse complement strand
TACAAACTTTATAAGTTTGTAGATTGTCAGCTCTGTAGGCCTTGCCATCTATTCATATTCTTTTTATATTTATGGTCGGAAGTTATAGGAAGCAGATAATTTAAAACTACTTCAAGCAAATTTTTAAATTGGAAATTTTACAAGATTTTTGAAAAGTAAGCTTCCTTTTCTATTGCTTATTCCATGAATAAAGGAATGGTGAAATAGTCATTTGGTTTTGGTAATATTACATAGAAAGTTTTCTCAACAGAAAGTAAGGAGGAAGATTAAAGCTGAAAACAAATAGAAATTATTATGTGTATGAGGGGGGTTGTCACTTCCTCAATATACCGCTCCTTATGCTAAAGTCATACTTTTGTTCCAATTGATCCCTGAAACACAAGGTTCAATCAGTTGGAATAACAACCTTTTTTTATAAATTATAAAAAAAACTAATTCTTAAACATCATCTTAAATAACTAAAACAAAAAATCAAACTCTAATATAAAAAGTGAGGTACTGGTGAGGGGGAAAGCCTTTAACTATACCCATCAAAACATACGCATCTTAAAGCATTAAAAGACAGTGTGAGAAACAATTTAAAGATCCTTTGGGCCAAAATATTTTATACAAAGCAGTAAATTATATAAATACTCTTTAAAAACCAAGGTTTGATTCATACTCTTGAAAAAAGTAAGCTAGTGTAACATTCCAATTGAAACTGGGTACATAGTTTCAAGTTACAAATTGGAGCCTTTTCTTACTGATTTATCTTGTAAAGATTCAAAACAAATAAATAAAGTTATGGAGCATTATTTATAATCCAAATCTGTTTAATTTTTTTTTACGACCAACCTATTCTTGGCAGATCATTCTGAGAACATCCGGGTTTTTGCTTGGCGTAACAAAAATGGACGAAAAGGCCAATTTATGGCAATCAGTAGTATTTTATAAGTATTTTTAATAGTCCTTTAGGTTAAAGGAGACAAAATTTGGCAACACTGTAATCAATTTGAAAGATTGGGCGATCGGCGAGGGATGTTTTCTTCAAAATTTGGCAACACTGAACATAGGGCGATGGGCAATGGGCTATTACTTCAGGCTGGTCTTTTGAAAACCTGTACAATTTTTTATTTATTGAAATTCGTTCTAAACATTCACTAAAAGTTTCACCTTAATACCTTTAGTATCATTAGTTACAGTAACTGTAGCGGTAGTATTAAAAGTACACAAATAGTACCTTCTGGCTAGTTCAAAATCCACTACAATATACCCTTAATGGTCTAACTAAATATAATTTGTACTTTACTGAAAAAATTCAAATGAATCTGCATCTTCAGTTTAATATTCATATGCTGACATTTATTTCTTAAAACCTTAATTAATTTTTGATTTCTTAAGGTTAGAAAAGTGAAACATTTAAAAGAATTTTTTGAGTAAACTACAATTTATATTCTGGCTTTTACAAAGCATAAGGGTTTTGAACCCTACTCGAATTAATTTCTGCTCGTTTTTAGTTTGACTCTTTTATTTATTTTGGTTTCTGTTCGTATTGGGTTTCATTTATTTATTGATCCTGATTTGTGGCAGTTGTATGCTTGGTTACTGAGGTAGCTGTATCCTTACATAGTTACTGTTGTAGTTGTAACTATTTCAGCAACTATTGGTCCGGCTGATGGTATTAACTTAAAAATTCCATCGCTTGTTGAAGGGGATGTTGAAAAAGGGGCTATTTGTACACTGCTACTAATACTACAGCAGCTACTAAAACTATTGCTACGCATAATTACTGAACCTTTCTACAATGCTGAAAAAATTGACGTATCAAAACTTTGTTCGGATATTTTTTAGGGGAAATGAGGAGCGTGGAGAGGATATTTCTCTCAAATCCCCTTAAATCTTAAAAAGGGCACTGTAACTTCCAATTTAAAATCAAATGACACTTATGTGAATTTAATGCAACCACCCAATCCATGAAAACCTTATATACCCCCAAAAATAGCTTAAAGCCTTTACACCAGGATTCTGGGGAGCTGTGATAACCCTGAAAGCATTTTTATATGCACTTTGGACTATTTTAAACAAAATTACCATTGCACAATTTCAATCAAATGCATTTGGTGAAAAAAGGTGTAGTTGAGCAGGAGGTGGGGGGCGCTACTTGACCTCCATCACTATTAACTCTTAAATGGGAACTAGAACTTCCAATTTCAACCAAATGAGCCACGTCTAAAGCTTATACAACGATCCAGTCCACAAGAATCTTAAATGCCCCAGGGGCATTACTTACAACCCTTGGCCTCAGGCTCTAGTGGATTTATCAACCTCAAAAGCCTTGTATATGATATTTGGACTATTTGGAATAAAAGAACTGTCTCAAAATATCTATTTGACACATCTCAGAAAAAGGCACCGTGTTTGTGTGTGTCTTTGTCGGAGGAAACGGGGGGGGGGGGGTTCAGCGGCGCTCTTATAACTTTGAGTCTTGAAAAGGGCAGTAGAACTTATGATTACCAATCCAATTGATCCCCTCCAAAGCATTTACGACCACCCTTTTGTCAAGCATTTAAGAGCCTTATTTGAGAACTGTCTCAAAATATCTATTGGACACAACTCAGGAAAACACGACGTGTTTGTGTGTGTCTTTGTCGGAGGAAGGGGTGATTTGTGCTCTTATTACTATGAGTCTTAAAATGAGGACTAGAACTTATGATTAACAATCCAATTAGGTCCCCTCCAAAGCATATACGACCACCCTTTTTGTTAGAACCTGATATACCCCAAGGGCATAACTTACCACCCTTTCCCTGAGAGCTGTAGGGGGAGGGATTGTCTTCCTCACAGATATATTTTCCAAAACCTTCAAATATGATGAATAGAATTGTTACCTCCAAGTTTTGATTGGAGGTGTTAAGGAAAATACTGAGCATGGAGGGGGGCACTTAATAAGGGCACTAAAGATTCCAATTTCAAATCAAATAAGCCCCATCTGATATTTATACGACCTTTCATTATATAAAAACCTTATATGCCCTCAAAAAATAACTTACAGCACTATCCCTGGGAAGCTGGGGTATGGGCACACAAAAACGTAATTTCAGAGGGAGGCTTACCTGGTCTAATTGGCACTTTCAATGCTGCACAATAAAAATCTCAAAACAAAACATAAAAACATAAGGCAGCATTATTCAGCCAGGGGGTGACTGACGCCCCTCTCTTCCTCCCATATAGGCGCCCATGGGCTGGGGGGTTGTGTAATCCCAAGAGAACTTCGTATATAATCTTTGTACTTTTTTGAAAAAATTCGCTATCTCATAATTTAAATCAGATGCCTTTGGTGAAAGGAGGGGTTGTAGAACAGGGGGAGGGATAAATGCCGTCCATCACTTTTGACACTTAAAAAGGAACTAGAACTTCCATGTTTCAACCAAATGAACATCTTCTAAAGTTAAACAACCGACCCTTCATAAAAAACTTAAATGCCACCTGGGCATAACTTACAATCCTTGCCCCTAATCTCTGGGGTTTGTTTCAACCCAAAAAGCCCTGTTATATGATATTTAAACTATTTTGAATAGAAGGGCTATCTCAAAGTTTCTATTAGATACATTTCTGGAAAATACGACGTATATGTGAGGGCAAGAGGGATGCAGCTGCCCTACGATCACTTTGACTCTCAGAAAGAACACTAGAGCGTCTGATTATAAATCCAATGAGCCCTATCCAAAGTTTAAATGATCAAGCTCTCTATACAAATCTTTTATGCCCCCAGGGCATAAGTTACAAGCCTTGCCCTGATGGCTGGGGGATTTGTTATCCTCAGAGACATTATTTTCAGACCTTTCAAATACGTTGAACAAAGTGGCTATCTCAAAATTTTAATTGGAAGCGTTTGAGGAAATGATGGATGTGAGAGAGGGTGGGGTTTATTTTCCCTCCGATCACTTTAGACTAATAATATAGACACTAGTCCTCTCAGTTTCTAATTGAATGAGCCCTCTTTGAAGCTTCTACGACCAAACTTTTTATAGAACCTTATATGCCCCAAGGGCATAACTTACAACCCTTGTCCTGAGGGCTATGAAGGGTGGGAGGGGGGGGGTTGGGGGGTCATCCTCAGACAAAATTTATAAACCTTATAACAAATTATAAACCTTTCAACTACGTTGAACAAATTGGCTATATCAAAATGTTGATTGAAGCCCTATCCATTTCCGATCATATGAGCCCTTTTTGTAGTTTCTACGACTACACTTTCAATAAAATCCTTATATGTCCCCAGGGCATAACTTCAAACCCTTGCTCTGGGGGTTGTGGGGGGAGTGTCATTGTCAAAGACATAATTTCCGGACCTTTCAACTACATTGAACAAAATGGCTATCTCAAAGTTTTCATTGGATGTGTTTGGGGAAACGTTGGGCGCGTGAGAGGGGGTTAGTTGCCCTCCAATCACTTTTGACTATTAAATAGGGCACCGTCCTTTTTAATTTCAAAACGAATGAGCCATTTTTGAAGTTTCTACGACAACACTTTCTATAAAAAAAACAATTATGCCTCCAGGGTATAACTTGTAACCCCTGCCCTGAGGCCTGTGGGGGGAGTGTCATCCCCAAAAACCAAATTTCCGGACCTTTCAACTACGTTGAAAAAAATGGCTATCTCAAAATTTTGATTGGATGTTTTTGGGGAGATGGTGGGTATGAGAGAGGTTATTTGCCCTCTAATCAACTTCAAAAATTGAAAATGGTATTAGCCCTTTCAATTTTCAATCGAAAGAGCCCTTTTTGAAGTTCCTACGACAACTCTTTCTATAAAAACCTTATATGCCCCCAGGGCATAACTTACAACCCATACCCTGAGGGCTCTGCAGGGTTGTCATCCTCAAAATATAATTTCCGGACTTTTCAACTACGTTGAACAAAACGGCCATCTCAAAATGTTTATTGGATGTGTTTGGGGAAATGGTAGGCGTAGGAGGGGTGTCAGTTGCCCTCCAATCACTTTCGACTATTAAAAAAGACACAAGCCCTTTCAATTTAAAATTGAATGAGCCCCTTTTGAAGTTGCTACTACTACTCTTTCGCTAGGAAGTGCCCTGGTCTAAAAACAAAAAAAAATAATACATTGTGCCAACATCATTCTTTACTTAGGCAGCACTATTGCGCTGCCTGTGATACTACTAAGGTTAGTGAAGCTGTCCACCTGATCAATCTATTTGTTACCCAGCGTGAACATCAAAAACGGATTACATTTATTATAGAAACTAAGGATTAAGAGTTGACTTGATTGAAACTACATTTCAACGCTTGACCACGCGTGTGATTTGCTATTTACATCTGTGTTACCTGTTTGTGGATATTTGCCAAGTGAAATACCAATTAATGTAATCAGAGGTGATGGCTGTGTCATTTCAAGGCATTGGCTGGATTGTTTAGTCTGACCTTGTTTGAAAGCGGGCCCCTCCGGATTTTTATTTCTTAGAAGAAAGGGGCCCTTGTAAGTTTTCGTTCAATGTTTTTTTTTTTTTAGAGAAGATTTAAAACATTTTCATAGGAATTTATTGTTAGTTTTAAGGAATTTGAAAATGACGGCTATTTCAAAGGATTATTTCAATCAGAAGCATCAAGAGCTTGTGCAGTTGGTGTGTAGTCTGGAACAAGGTCTGTTAGTCAGTTCTATAGGAGTATATACTATTATAACTGATACCCTAAGCTTTTTAGTTATAAAATAACCAATTAGTATTCTATTATTAATACATTCCCAGCCTAAACAAGACTTAGCAACTTCCTTACTGATCATGAGCCCTACTCCCAATGTAAGTACCACATCCTCCCTGCCTGAGTAAACAAATTCTATATCCCCTAATTTCATGTTTCCCCTGGAATATGAGTTTCTGAAACTCCTAATAAGTTTTGTTTGATTCCTTTGTGTTCTTCAGTCAAAATGTCGATATATTAGTTATTTTGTAGCGTCATAAAATTCCAAGTTTCAATCCTCATGTCCTTTAAATCATTGAAATTATTTTGGACTCAAGAAAACTAATGGTTCTGGATACCTGTACAGGACCGGGCCAAATACATCTTCTCAAATCTACACTAAAGCACATAAGACGGCTGCGAACCGGATAGCAAGAAGTCCCTGGGACTACCAGAATGAATGGAGGCTTTTTGCAATCCTGGGCCCATCTTGGTCTTAGCATGGTATTCAGCAATTGACGATGCTCCTCTATCAACAACAGTCAAAATCCGGCGGGTGTGTATTTTTAGTACCAGAAAACCAACGGCTATGTGACAGGCTCTTATATCTAGATTTAATTGTCACTTTTCTTTTATTCCAGCCTGTTGCCACAGTGAAGAAACAGATAGCTTTATATCATCCTCCACTTCACGCATTTTCATTTAACCTTTAGCATAGTTGTTTGTGTCGCAATATTTATTCCAAGAGATCCATTGGATTAAAATAGATCCCATAATTTAAAGGATGTGCAAGGTGTCCAGTAACAGCTTCATCAGAATCTAAAAATTACATTTGTTTGTATGAATGTGATTCAAAATCACCTTCAGGCATCTGTGATGTATGTGCTGCTCACAGTAGACAGAATATACAGTAAGCTTATCGCAGATCATTTCTGGTCGTCGTGAACAAAAAGCTCCTCGCACTTCTTTCTGTTTCAATGCACTTTGCACTCTGCACTCCTTCCCACTTGTACTCCTTCCCACTTGTTTCAATGCACTTTGATTGAAACAGTCGGAAACTCCTCCCACTTCTTTCTGTCTTAGCTTGTTTAGCCTGTTTCTACATACTCGCACCCCTGTCCGGGTTTTTATAATGGGTGAGATAGAGAATGATCATACTGGATAATATATGAACTGTGGTGCTGCTAAACTGATTTTGTGATAAATTTGTCCGGATACTTTGAAGCTGAGAGCATTACAATTATTTATGGTATGATCATCATAAACATTTAATGAAGTTAAAGCAAAAAATGAGTTCAAGTTTTGTATTTGTCTGTAGTTCTCTAGAAAGCAAGTTATGTTCAATAACAAGCCGAGCCAATTTTTTTGGAAAATGTGGAGGTGGTAATCCAATTCGACCAAGCAGGCAGCAACCTTTAAATAAATTACTTTTGTTGCCTACTTTTCAAGCTAGAAAATGGAAGATTCCACATTGAATTCATACTACGTTGGATGGTCCAATGACCTGTACTTATACTTGCGTAGTTGATGGTACTGTTGTAGGTTTTCCTGGGTTTTGCACCACAGTTTGTTGGCGTCGAAGATTGAGATGGTGTCGCTCTTCTAACGTCACATGCCTTTCTTCTTAACTTGTAGTTTTGATTTGTTCCGATTCTCGCTGTCAATTGTCTTCTAACAGCACAATTTTTTGTTCTTCGTTGCCATTTTTTGACATTCTCTGATTCTCGCTGTCAATTTGTTACTAGCCCTAAAACTTATTGTTGTTTACTTTCATTTTTGACACGTTCCGACTCCTACTATTGCTTGTAATTTACGCTGTCGCTTATTTTCTAACTGTATATTTCTTCTTCTCGCTATCGTACATCTTCTAACCATATATTTCTTTGATCTTTATTTTCATATTTGTTTGTTCTTCAATTTCGTTTTGAGTCGCTGTGATTCTCGCTGCCACATATCTTGTAATGTCATATTATTTTTGTCCTTGATTTTTTTTTGACTCGTTGCAACTGTTGTTTTTGCAAGAGCTCTAATCATATATTTCTTTGTTCTTTATTTTCGTTTCGCATTGCTTGAGACATTTTCAATGTCTTTTGGCTTAGCTGCTTGGCTTCTCACCCGTATGCACTCTTTGGTGCTTGTTCAAACAATCTGCCCGAGAAAAGGTCTTGCCATATACATCGCATTTAAACAGTTTCTCAACTGTATGTTTTTTTTGATGTTTGTCCAAATTTTCATCTCGAGATAACACTTTTTCACATGCATCACATTTAAACGGTTTCTAACCCGTATGCATTCTTTGATGGGTGTTTAAAGTTTGTGCCCGAGATAGAGTGATTTTTCAAATTTCCTGCTTGAGAAAAGGTTCGGTCACATATATCACATTTAAAAGGCTTCTCACCTGTATGCACTCGTTGGTGGGGGTTCAAATGCCCCATTTGAGAACATTTTTTGTTACAAACCTCACATTTATATGTTTTTTTCACTTTATGAGTTCTTTGATATTTTTCCAATTTTCTATACTTTTTACTTTGCAGGCAACTTATCAAACCTGTTTTCTGATTTTCTAAGCCGTTTCCTTCCGATTGAGATGCACAACCATTTGAAAAACCGCTCGAAGAGAGATTCTTTGAAACAAGTAGTGGCGTATTTTCCTGTAAGTGTAGTCCAGATACGTGTGGTGAAAAGTGACCTAAAATTGAAAAGTCTTTAGAATTTCCAAAAAAAACGAATAAAACAATAAATCAGAACTAAATAAATCGAAAACAAAAAATATATCTTTAAATATATTTAGTTCACAGGGTTAAAAAAACATTATATCTTACGATTTCTTTTAACAACTAATTTTATTTTCGATTCCTCTTCTCTCCCTCAAGGTGATACTATAACTAGCTTTTAAAATTAGTTTTTCTAATTTAACAAAATAAGGAAAATGAGACCTTAAAGGATCAAAAAGCATACCGAGGGGTAAACCAAATCATAAGTAAAGGATAGTAAATATTACAAAAAATATTAGTAGTTACTGTAAATAGAAATGAAGAGAAAATTAAATACACATTTGTTGAAGTTAATACTTTTTGGAGTAGCCGCAAATCTTTAGATTAATAAAAACGACGAAAGTCACGATTTACTCAGGTCTTACAAATGCAAGTTCAAATAGGGATAAATATTTTTAATAAAAAGTGAAAACGTCAGCAAATATCCGGTATTTTTTTCATTGTTTTTCACTGTCTTTTAAAAGGGTTTATCTCTTTTTGAAATATTATTTGTACGAACTGAGGAAAACGTTACTTTCACCGTTTTTTTTAATCCAGACTTACTACTTTTTCTAGCTAGATAGGCATTTCAATCTAGGTTCTAGGCAGTTCTGATCATGACAGCTCATCATGACAGCTGAAATCAAGATAATAGACAGATTTATCTCTTAGTTTAAAAAGAAATGTATACACTATAAATATGAATTGTATTATCTATAATGTCATATGCTTTTAAGGCTTCTTATCAAGCTTATTGAAAAATAATAAAACCTATCAAACCACTTCCAAGTGAAAATTAAAAAATATTCTTAGAAAACTACAAAAACGGTTTGGCAAACACCTGCACATTGGAATAAAATAAAACAAAAGTTCCAACTTAATATTAAGACCCATTTTCCTATAATTGTCGACTAAAATATTATCCAATACCAATCAATCAACAAAAACACAATATTTCAGATGTACCTTCATTGTTAGAACATTTGAATTCCTGGGTGCCGTATTCAAATTTACATAATCCTGAAATGCTAGGTAAATTAAGCAAAGGAACCTCTCCCCGCTTCGGTGACAAATGATGGTTTGGAAAATGAAACGGCTTCTCGCTGTCAACTGGTAAAGCATCTTCAACTTCTAAAACGAAATTTAAATTAAGCAGACATAGAAAATTTTTACAATAAATGTTACTAAACGAATCTGATAGCTTTTTCTTTTTAGTTACGTGTAAAAATGTACATATACAGACATTACATGTATACATTAAATCAGATATATATGCAAGTGTTTTCACAAATCGTTTTTAAAATCTACTTCTTATAGAGCAAAAGAAAACCGGAAACATTTGACGAAATTTATTAACATAGAACGAGTTGCCGGTTAAGTGTAAGTTAAGGCTAACGTATTGAATACAAAAACATAAAACTTAATATTTTACAGATTAACAGTCAGGTTAAGCTGTAAAAAAGACAACTAAGAGTAAAAAGATACCAATCAATCGATGTTTTCTGCATTAGTTCCCAAAACATAAAATACAAAATGCAGCCTCCCAAAGTTTAGCAGCTGAACTAAATTAATTTTATTCCTGTCTTACATGTACTACGATCAGATATTTCCATTTGAACCCACCATAACTACTCCTGCTTTGGTAGATATATTTTGTTCATCATACCTGCACAGAGAAAAGATTAGCATAGAACGAGTTGCTGGTTAAGTGTAAGTTAAGGATAACGTATTGAATATAAAAACATAAAACTTAATACGGTATTTTACAGCATAACAGTGTTCATATTTTACAGCTTAACAGAGAAAAGATAGCATAGAACGAGTTGCTGGTTAAGTGTAAGTTAAGGATAACGTATTGAATAAAAAACATTAACTAGGGTACCTGATTGTTCTGGTACTCAGAGCAATCCACAGGCCATTTCTCTGGAATACATCTAGCAAATCTTCATCCGCTTTTCGGAGCACCCATGCTTCAGAGCCATATCTGAACACTGTCATCACTGTAGCTTTCAAAGTCTTAATCTTATTTGCAGGCTTATCTTCCTATTCTTCCAAACTTTTTTTTAACTGTTAAAAAAATACCCTTAGCCTCTGCAATTCTATTTTTAATATCTTCACTGCTTCCACCGTCCTTAAAAATAATACTACCACGGTAAGTGAAGCTGTCTAGCTAATCAATCACTTAACGTCACCATTTCATCTTCACTTATTCCTAGCCTAAGTGACTTTTTTAACATTAATTTTTAAACCTATTCTTTCTCCCTGAACTCGCAGAACCTCCAAAAGTTCATTCATTTTGCTCACAACAGCCAAGGGGACGGATGAAAAAGCCGCAAAGGGATGACCCTTTCCTTATTTTCAAGAATTTTTAAAGACCACGCAAAGAAAAACGTCAATAAATAGGCACATTAGGACAAGTTCTAGTAATAGCATAAGTTTTTTCCGTTTTAGGGGGAATAGATTAACTCGAGCTTAGAAATGTCGTCATTCGAACCTTACATACTTCTGTTAGTCCCGCCTCGTATTTTAATGTCTCCAAGGATCTATCCAACTCTTAAAAAAAAAGCTTTAGTTTGCCCTTATTTTTTATTGCTGAGAGGGTTTAATTTCGCTGTTTTTTTCTTTTTTTGCACTGATAACTTTATACTCATTTTTGAGTGTTTTCTAGGGAAGTGACCCATGGGCCTGGTATTTTGGCCCAAATTATTTGCCTGGAACCTTTTTTGTATGTATTTTGTTTTCCAACCCAATGTTTTTTCATGTGGTCTAACAATTAAAAATTAATTTTTAACATGTCACTCAAGGTCTTATCGATTTAATATCGAAAACTGTAGGAAGCATCTTGATTTATGCTATTTACAGTCAAAGTATGAAGTATTTACTTATTTTCTCAAAGTGTTATGACTTAGATATGCAATAATATTCTTCTTAGCACTGTTTATGTCGACACTTTGTTTTATCAATAGTTAATTTAAATGGCTGTTTTCATAGGACGATGTATGTCAATGTTTGCAATAAGATCCTCATATGGTAACCCTTATTATAAGCGTCACCAGGGGACGGCCACAGGGACGGACGAAAAAGCCGCACAGGGATGGCCCTTTCCTTATATTCAAGAATTGTTAAACATCACGCAAAGAAAAATGTGAGTGGTCTTTCTCTTATAACACCTACACCAAGGCGCCTGAAACGGATTCATATATGTAGTGTTAAAGCAATAGCATTTCATTTGATGAGAAAAAATTATATATCTTGTAGAGTATCTCGCTCGTTAAGGGAGATGACATAAGGGATTGATAACTCCAATATGACTGCGCTTGTAATGATTGGATACATGTGCGCTTAAACTGTATACAATAATTTGGATTACTGTCCGATTGAATAGATTGCATGGATTCAGGGGGGGGGGGGGGTACAGTGCGCTCGAATAGATTACATGGATCCAGGGGAAAAACCTATGTGCAAAAAGGATTGGGCACCCGCCGGAATGGTGGGACAGGGCACCGCTTGTCTTCACTACATTATTTCACCGACAACATGAATGATTACGCAATATTACATAAGGTATAATTCTTGAAATAAACAAAATTCTGAGGAACCTATGTGCAAAAAGGATAGGGCACCCGCCGGAATGATAGACTATTGTGGGGGTACTGTCCGCTTGTACGGCAGGGGTATTATCCGCTTGTAGCCATTAATACTATAAGGGGGGGACTGCCCCGTCATTTAGATTGACACATTTTAGATTATCACATTTTAGATCTTTTTAGATTATCAATTTAAGAGGAATTTTTTTCGGAAGATAAGGATTTGCCTTTTTCGGCTTGTGTGTTTCAAAATTAGACAATGGATGAAAACACTAGCTTCACTTGCAAAAAAATGGAATAACCAGAAAACTAGGTAAATATCGAAAGTACTACTTTAAATATGAGATTTAGCCAACGTGAACAGCTTTAATTCTTCATCAAATTTTCTTCTTTAAAGAAAAATCACTATTATTCCAATGGTCTTGTTGCAGGCTATAAACTGAGAGACTTTTTCTAGAATAGGTTGTTAGACGCTAATTCAGAGCTGACTTAAATGAAAATACACTTTTGCACAAATCACATTTACATGGTGTGACACCTGTATGCAGTCTTTGTGCGCCTTCAAATAGTCCAGTCAAGCACTTATTGAATAAATTATCTTTGAAATCGTTTTTCAGCTGTATGAAATCTTTGGAGCTCATAAAAAAATCTTGATGCAGGAAAGAATTTCTTTTATTCATCACAATTGTTACAATGAAGAAAAATATATATCACTACTTTCCACAGGATGATGATGAAATTGCTAAACAAACTAAACACATAAAAAACAGAAAAAAAATAATTCCAGCTTGTCTTAAAACAATCTTTTGAAACTCCTGTATGCACTTTCTGATACCTGTGAAAATTGCTAAAATTAGAAAAGTTTTTTTACACACATCACATATGATATGTTTTTAATCTGTATGCAGTCTTTTATGTCTGTTCAAATCTGCTGCCCAGGAAAAGGTCTTGCCACAAACATCACAATTAAACGGTTTTTCTCCCGTATGTACTCTTTGGTGCTGGTAAAAACTTCCTGCTTGGGAAAAGGTCTTGTCACATACATCACACCTAAACGGTTTCTCACCCGTATGAATTCTTTGATGTCTGTTCAAATATGATGAATCAGAAAAGGTTTTGTCACACACATTACACTTAAACGGTTTCTCACCCGTATGCATTCTTTGATGGGTGTTTAAAGTTTGTGCCCAAGAAAAGGTCTTGTCACATATATCACACTTAAAGGGTTTCTCACCCGTATGCGTTCTTTGATGATTTTTCAAATTTCCTGCTTGAGAAAAGGTTCGGTCACATACATCACACCTAAACGGTTTCTCACCCGTATGTACTCTTTGATGCTTGTTTAAATCCTGCATTCGAGAAAACGTCTTGTCACATACATCACACTTACATGGTTTCTCACCCGTATGAATTTTTTGATGTTTGTTCAAATTTCCTGCTTGAGAAAACGTCTTGTCACATACATCACATTTAAACGGTTTTTCACCTGCATGAATTCTTTGATGTGTGTTCAAATTTTGAGCTTGAGAAAACATCTTGTCACATACATCGCACTTAAACGGTTTCTCACCCGTATGCGTTCTTCGGTGGTTGTTTAAATATAGTGCAACAAAAAAGGTTTTATCACAATCATTACACTTAAACGGTTTCTCACCCGTATGCTGTCTTTGGTGCCGGTTCAAATAATTCATTCGAGCAAATATCTTGTCACAATCCTCACATCTATACATCTTTTTCTCTTTATGAGTTCTTTGATATCCTTCCAATTTTCTATAATTTTTAATTTGCAGGCAACTTATCAAACCTGTTGTCTGATTTGCTAGGCTTTTTCCTTCCGATTCAGACGCACAACCATTTGAGAAACCACTCAAAGAGGGATTCATTGAAACAAGTAGTGACGTATTTCCCTGTAAGTGTAGGCCAGATACGTGTGGTGAAAAGTAACCTAAAATTAAAAAGTCTACAGAATAAAAAGAACAAAAAAAAACGAATAAAACAATAAATCAGAACTCAAAAAACCGAAAACAAAAAAATATATCTTTCAATATGTTTTAAAATTTAACAGAGTTTTTAAAAATTCCAGATATTTCAGTCACACATTCAGTGGCACCGTCGTCAGCAAATATCCAGTATTTTTTTCATTGTTTTTCACTGTCTATATAAAAAGATTTATCCCTTATTTGAACTATTATTTGTACGAACTGAGGAAAACGTTAGTTTTGCCGTTTCTTTTTAATCCAATCGGACTTATTATTTTCTTCTAGCTAGATAGGCAATTCAATCTAGCTTCTAGGCAGTTTAGATCAAAAAAGTCAATTTCCTACTTGTTTCAAATTCAACTTGAAATCAAAATAATAGACGGATTTATGTCTTAATTTATAAAGAAGTATATACACTATAAATATGAATTGTATAATCTATATTGTCATGTACTTTCGAGGGTTATTATCAAGCTTATTGAAAATAATAAAACCTATTAAATCACTTTCACCTGAGAATTGGAAAACGTTCTTGAAAAACTACAAAAACGGATTGGCAAACGCCTGCACCTTGGAAAAAAAAAAGTTCCAACTTAATATTAAGACCCATTGTCCTATTTTTGTCTAAGAAAATATTATCCAAAACCAATCAATGAACAAAAACCCAATATTTCAGATGTACCTTCATTGTTAGAATATTTGGATTCCTGGGTGTCGTATTCAAATTTACATGTTCCTGAAATGCTAGCTAAATTAAGCAAAGAAACATATTCATGTTTTGGTGAAAAATGATTGTTTGGAAAATGAAAGGACTTCTCGCTGTCACCTGGTAAAGCATCTTCAACTTCTAAAAAAAAAAAAAAAATTAAATTAAACAGACATAGGAAAATTTTACAGTAAACATTACTAAACAAATCTGACAGCTTTTCCCTTTTAGTTACGTGTAAAAATGTAAATATACAGACATTATATTTATACATTAAATCAGATGTATATGCAATTTTTTTTTATCAAATCGGTTTTAAAATCTTCTTTTTAAAAAGCGAAATAGCCATTTTGTTCAACGAAGTTCAAAAGTCTGGAAATTATGTCTTTGAGAATGACACCCCCCCCCATCCCACCCCATAGCCCTCAAGACGAGGGGTTGTAAGTAACGCCCGTGGGGCATATATGGTTTTTGAAGAAAGCACTGTCATGGAAACTTCAAAAAGGGCTCATTCGATTGGAAATTGAGAGGACTGGTGACCTTTTAGTAGTCGAAAGTGATCAGAGGGCAAAAACCCCCTTCCCCACGCCCATCATCTCCCCAAACACTTCCAATCAAAAATTTTAAGGTAGCCATTTTTTTATACGTATTTAAAAAGTTTGGACATTATGTCTTTGAGGATAACAAATCCCCCAGCCGTCAGGGCAAGGGTTGTAAGTTATGCCCAGAGGACAAATAAGGTTTTTAAAGAAAGCGTGGTCATATAAACTTTGGAAAGGGTTCATTGGACACGGAAAGGGTTCAAAGTGATCGGAGGGAAGCTACACACACACATCGTATAGTCCTGAAATGCATCTAATAGAAATTCTGAGATAGTCATTCAAAATAGTCTAAATATCATATAACAACACTTTTGTGGTTGAAACAAACCCCAAAGCCAGGGGGCAAGGGTTGTAAGTTATGCCCACGGGGTCTTTAAGGTTTTTATCGAAGGGAAAGTTGTATAAACTTTAGAGGAGGCTCATTTGGTTAAAAATTTGAAGTTTTATTTCCCTTTTAATAGTCAAAAGTGATAGAGGGCAGATCGCCCCCCCCCCCCCAACTAACCCTCTTCACCAAACGAATCTGGTTAAAATTTTGGACAGCAATTTTGTTCAAACTAGTCCAAAAAACTAAAACACTGAATCTAGGGGTGACACAACCCCCCAGTGCCCTGGGAATAGGGTTGTAAATCATGGCCGTGGGTTATATAAGGTTTTTATGGAACTAGTGGTCGCATAAACTTCAGAGGGGGCTCATTTGATTCAAAATTGAAAGTTATGTGCCCTTTTTAAGAGTAAAAAGGGATTTGAGAGCAGCCAGCACCCCCCCCCCCCCACGCTCATCATTCCCCAAAAGACATCCTGTAAAAATTTTGAAATAACAATTTTTTTTTATTGTAGTTAAAGAGCCTGAAAATTGTCTTTGAGGAAGACACCCCCAAAGCTCTCAGGGATAGGGTTGTAAGTTATGCCCCGGGGGCATATAATATTTTTATAGAAAGGGTGGTTGTATATACGTCGGAGGGGACTCACTGGATTGGCAATCTGAATTTCTAATGGCATTTTTAAGAGCCAAAGTGATCAGAAGGCAGTTGCCATCCCCCTCCTCTCAACACACCGTCTTTTGCCGAAATACATCGAATAAAACATTTTGAGACAGTCATTTTACGCAAAATATTCCACAGATCGTATAATAAGGCTTTTGGGGCTGAAACAAACCACCAGAGCCAAGGGACGAGTGTTGTAACTTATGCCACAGGGCATTTAAAGTTTTTATGGAAGGGATTGTTGTTTAACTTTAAAAGAGGCTCAGTTGGTTGAAAATCGGAAGTTCTAGTTTCTTTTGAAGCGTCAAAAGGGATGGAAGGCATTTAGACCCCCCCCTCCTCCTCCCAAAAAAAAACCTCTTTTCATTAAACTTATTTGATGGAAATTATGAGATAACAGTTTTGTTCAAAATAGTAAAAAAACAAATAATAATGTCTCTAGGAGTGACAGAACCCCTCAGCGCCTGAGGATAAGATTGTAAGTTATACCATGAGGGTATGTAAGATTTTTATGTAATGGGCGGTCGTATAAACTTTAGATGGGGTTTATTTGATTTGAAACTTGAAGTCATAATGTCCTTTTAAAGAGTCAAAGTGATTTGAGAGCGACAAGCCCCCCTCCACGCTCATCATTTCACTTAACACCTCCAATCAAAATTTAGAGATAACAATTTTATTCATCGTGTTTGAAGGTTTCGGAATTTATATCTGTGAGGAAGACAGCCCCTCCCCCTACAGCTCTATGGTAAGGGGTTGTAAATTATGCCCAGTGGGCATATAACGTCCTTAGATAGATATTTATAGATGTAGATACTTATCAAGCAGTTCGTGGTAACGAACTGTAAATAGGGAGCGACCCGGCTCAATAGTAACCAAAACTCTAAAAAATAGAATTTTGATACCAATAGATACATTAAAAGAATAAGATTTTAATGCTGAGTTTAAATAAATAAGTTTCATCAAGTTTAATTTTACTCATCAAAAGTTACTTGCCTCAGAAAATTTGGCTGATTTTCGAAAAAAGGGGGAAAGACACCCTAAAATATATAGAACCTTAATGAAAATCACACCATCATATTCAGCGTATCAGAGAACCCTACTGTAGAGGTTTCAAGCTCCTATCTAGAAACATGTGGAATTTTCCATTTTTTGCCAGAACAAATATCACGGATGCGTGTTTATTTGTTTTTTTTCCCAGGGGTGATCGTATTGACCCAGTGGTCCTAGAATATCGTAGGAGGGCTCATTGGAACGGAAATTAAAAGTTCTAGTGCCCCTTTTAAGTGACCAAAAAATTTGGTGGGCAACTAGGCCCCCTCCTACGCTCATTCTTTTCCCAAAGTCACCTGATAAAAATTTTGAGATATCCATTTTGTTCAGCATGGTCGAAAATATGATAACTATGTCTTTTAGGATGACATGTCCTGCACTTCACACTTCCTTAGTTCATATTTTAATGTTTTCTCCACTTTCTTTATATTCCTTATGTTTTCATATGATCTATAACTAAGATGATTCTTGTACAGGCCCCTTTTCCTGAATATTAAACATAAAGCTATAGCTTTTCTTTTATTTATTAACAGAAAACTTAACCGTACAACTTACCGCTTTTAATGAGAGAATCCTCATAAACTGTGATGAGATCAGCCGTTTTCGGAATTTGTGGCAAGTCCATGAAAGATCTTTGGAAGAGAGTTACTGCAACTTATGAGAAGTATAATACTATCATCGAAACTTGGAAACAACACATATTTTAGTCAGGAGAGTCCTAAAATACAAAAGATATAAGGATTGATAACTAATAATGACTTTTAACCACTGCAGAGAAGATTTTATCTTAATACAGTTGAAAGAAAAGGCTCAACTCCTTCAGCAGTCAAAAGGATTATTTTTTTTTAATGATTTAGAAGAAGACTGCGACACAATTGCCATTGTGGCAATTAAAGTTGAAAAAATATACATACCCTAATTTAATTTTCGTTTCCTTATATTGCGTGCGTTTTTCTTTTTTTTATATGAGCAATAAGTATATTATCCTTCTGTCAAGAATCAGTGATAAATTTGTTTTAAACTAAGCCTGCTACCATGACAACATGATTATAGAGAGGGAGTCAGGTAATGGGAATATGTTAAATATAAAGGAATGCAATTTCAGAAGCAAAGGAACTTAATATATTTATTTTAAAAAAAGAAGGAAATAGTGGATAAAAAGCAACCAAAAGCAGAAGAACCTGGCACATCAGTTTTTCAACCGTTTTTCCACATATTATGAATTAAAAATAACAAAAATTAATATAGATAAATAATATCTTATAACTCAAATAAAAAAAAGTATCTAAAATATCATAATTTTGAGTTTGAGAAAAATGGTCACGAGTCTTGACGACTTTATTCACTAAAAACGCTACACATAAATTTATCCAAAAAAGGCAAACATAAATTTATTAGAATAATTACTGATATTGTTTGCAGAATACACAGCAATTAATTTGAAGGCAGGTAGTGAGGAGGACCTCCAATGGTCCCTCGAAACTGTTGCTTTGAATGTAAATTCTTGGTTTCATGCTAATCGGCTAATACTTAACCTACAGAAGTTGGAATACAGAATCCTAGAATCCTAGAGAGCCCCCTGCTGGATTTTGAAAAATACAGTTTTGAGGGGTATTTTCATCGAAAAAAATGATAAATCCCACCCCCCTAAAAACATTTGTACTTTCACGGAGTACAAAGGAAAAGAAAGCAAGAAAGGAAGAGGAAAGAAAGAGAAGAAAAAAATATTGACTTGTGGAGATAGGGATGGAATTTACAAAACAAAATATAAATAAATCAATAATGCATTCAATCATCGCTACTTTAGGCAAAAATGACTATCTCTTGCAATTTCTATTTAAAAGTATAGTGATGATGATTCACTTGCTAGACAAAATAGCTTATATTTCTTGGCAATCTGGGGAAATTTATATCTTAAACTGAGTCAGTGAGTCTTGATCTCTTATTTTTAACAAATGGAAAAGGAAATTTATTCCTAGCTCTTGATAAATGGCTATGCTTACTTTCAACAAGAAGTGTCATGCTTTGGAAATAATAATCTCTAGGCTTGATTTTTTTAAACCATATGCCAAAATTAAGGTTAAAAATTTGTTGCAAATTGTGAATATAAGGAAGTAAAAAAGATGTTTTAGTTTTAGATAAATTTTCCATCTTCCTAGGGTGTTAAAAATGTTCCAATGATTGTTATTGATTTATTTTAAACAATTTGGAGCCCTCGTAAATGTGAAGAGAAAATCAGCATCCCAAACGCTCGGAAAATATTGAAAAAAGCATTAAACTAATGAAAAATATAAAGTAGCCTACTCATGATTTGGTTTGGAAACAGACACTTTAATCTATGCAAACAACCGAGATTCCTGGACCGCCACGTGTTTACTAATATATGCTTTAAACGACAAAGATGAATCTATATAAATACCTAAATGTCTAAATATATCCACTCTTTTTATGGAGGGAACTCCAATAATTATAGTTCGAAATAACACACGCCTAACTCATCTCGAACTTTTCCCAAAAACAATAAATTCCTGCTTCTTTAGGTTAAGGAGGCCCTAGACGGTCAATCATTTTGATCAAAAATTTTCATCTATCGATTGACGTATGCTGTAATTAATCTTGAATCGGCTTTAATTAATCTTCAATCTTGCCCGAAGCTAATGTAATACACTGCTTTTGATCAAAACGATTCAGTCATTCAAACTTTCTATCAATAACCGTCAACGCTTGACTCAATCGTCAAACAGCTCCCTAAACGAACATTGAGTCAATCGATTGACGGAAGCTTTTGATGAAAATGATTGACCGTCTAGGGCCTCCTTTAGGTATTTGCAAGAAACCAAGAATGTACATTCAAAGCAACAGTTTCGAGGGACAACATTAGGTCCTCCTCATTGCCCACCTTCAAACTAATTGCAGTGTAATCTGCAAACAATATCGGTAAGTCTTCTTCCGAGGGCATGCAATTTGGAAGATCATATATATTAATGAAGAGCAAGCATCGGCCCAAATACAGACACCAAGGGTACCCCTAAATTTTCTAGTGGAGAAATATGAAATGATTCCTTGCCAACTTGAACTTTAAAACTTCTTTCAGATAAATATGATCTCATAAAAGTAGTATTGTATTAATGACTCTCATGACAGCCCTACTCCGGTGATACAACAAGAGGCGTATTACAACAAAAGCCACCCCAGTGATACAACAAGAGCCGTATCACAAAAAGAGCAATAAAATTCTCCGGAAACAGCATTCCTAGGTGAAAACATTCAATCGACACAACAAGAGCCCTATAGATCTGGCGTTATTACAACTTCCGAGGCGAAAAGGAATTCCTGGAATTAAATTTTTTCTATAACAATACTATTACTTTAACAGGGCCTATAGTGTAATTTCAAGCCAATAATTTGATAAACAAGAGGTAAGTGATAAATTTTTTGTTGTATGCATAGTGGATGGGGACTGTTTCTTATACAGTTTCGGTTCATCAAATGATATTACAGTCCACTTTAGTTAGCGAATTGTGCGTGTAGTATTAAAATCGCAGCAACATACTAGCCTTTATTGAGCTATTGAATTCAGTCCATAGGCTATTTTGAACATGGGGACGGTTAAAATTAGCATTTACTGAATTTTAAGTGTTTGCACATCATACCTATAATCAATATTTAAAAAAAAACATCTCTCCCTACTAATTATTCTTAAAGTTTTGTATTCGGTTCAAGGGTTATTATTGAAATGAATGCTTTACATGAATATTAGTGGAATACGTATGAATATGACAGGATTCATACCCCTATTAAAAATATTTTTTTCTAGTTCTGAACGAGAAAAGAACATAGTATCGTAATGAACATGACAGGGCGCCATACCCCTTGGAGGCGGGGGGGGGGGGGATTTTGTTTAATTTCTTTTTACAGATTTTTATTTCAACTTTTTGTTCATGTCTTAAAATCACATTAAATATACTTATAGCAAAAAAACCACCTGTGGTATTTTTAAAACGAGGCTCAAATAAATATGTCAGTTGTGATTTTTTCTATTAGAAAAATAATGTTCGTAGTGACATTTTTTTCTTCTTTTTTTTCTTAGTTGTTTTAACAAAATCTATTCAATTTTTTTTTTTTTTTGGGGGGGGGGGACAAGATTTTTTTAGACTTATATATTTGTTTAGACACACAGGAACGCAGTCACACATATCGCTCACAAATGGCATGTGTAGTTTGCAAGCTTAGCCTTTGAGGCGAATCTTAATCCCTTTTTATTCTGTTTTTTTTTTAACAGAATTGCTTACCTTGAACAGGCCAACTTGCTTATGATACCAGTAACACGTTACCCGTTGATAGATCCTATCGTCATCATTCCGGTATCAGCATTCAAATGAAAGCAAAGGGGAAAACAAAGGCATACTGCTGAACTAGTGTAATAATGCACATCATTTATATGTGCCAAAATTGCAATTTATGTAAAAATAATGTGGTAATAGTGTAGCAATAGAAAAAATTGATATTTGTAGCGATGGAAAATTCTCCAATAGCGCCGCTTATAGCGCTGGAGATCGTGCCAACAAGGCCTGCGCCAGGCTCAATTATTGGGTGAAAATGAAATGTACAGCCATGTAAACGTGACCTCTTTTTCTCGGGTTATCCAAGAAAAGTACTATCGCTACAAATGGCGCGAGGCGGAAATTGGAGGAAAACTACGAACTAATTAAGCTATAAAAACTTTGTAATTTAAATTTAATAATTAGAGATACAGACATATAAGTAAAGTAATTAGGCCTATTGCCGCCAAGCTACTACAAGGACACCCTTTAGATATCTCATAGGAGATAATAGCCTCCCCCAATACATATATACTATATTTTTATTTTCTGGTGGAAGTTGGGAAAACTGGGTCGAGTTGACTAAATAAAAATTGTATATTGAAACAGAAATGGCTTTGTCAAGGGAGGAAGGTAAATGGACTTCGCTTTTAACGGCGCTCGAATTAGCAAAACTTCGAGCAGCTTTGCTTTAACTTTGGCTATTGTAAATAAATTTGTATCCTCTCAAAGAGTTGGTTACAATAGAAAAAATGGAGAAAAGGCTCAATGAAGAATTGTAAAATGAGAAAAAAAAAAAAAAAAAAAAAAAATAGTATTCAGTTTTTGACAAGTAGAAGCAAGTGTATAATTAGTAGTTTTTTTAATGTTAGTAATAAATGCAATGTAGTAGTGCCGTATATTACTAAATAATAAAGTATTTGTACCGTGAATTGAAAGAATTAAATAAAAGATAATACGTAAAGAAAAACAAAATCTAGCTGGACCGATGAAACGTTGGTAGAAACAGAAGAATTTTAGGCATAATAGTAGCAAATGGGTTCCTAATTCAGCCTTACTACAGGTACAGGCTATAAACTTATTCAAGGATAACACTGCTACTGTTGGGGTTCCAACCCCTGTTTCTTTTCCTTTCAGATAAATGACCTATTTTTGTTTCTTTAATCACATTTGTGACCCTTTTGGAAGAATACAAGTAAGGTATTTTCTACAAACTGTGTAGTATTTTCCGTAACCCAGGCAGGGTAGGAATAGAGCTACAAGGCACCGTCATTATTATATTGACAGGGAGGGTTATTACCTCCAAGGACAGAGTAGAGATTTTCTAGCTGTAACCCAGGGCGGGTACATTTGGCTTTAGAAAGTGGCCATTTGACCACTCGATCGCGTTACCATACCCTGGGACAGGGTATACTGTAAATAGGGTAGTGCCAAACCCGATATTTGCCGAACTGTTGGGGTATGAGCAGGAATTTCACTAACATTAGGGCCAACAAGGGATACTCCCCTTCTAGTAAGTGGCATAGCAATCTTTTCGCGTCATTCGAGTAAGTGGCATAGCAATATTTTTGCGTCATTCGAGTAAGTGGCATAGTAATCTATTTGCGTCATTCGAGTAAGTGGCATAGCAATCTTTTTGCGTCATTCGAGTTAGTGGCATAGCAATCTTTTTGCGTCATTCGAGTAAGTGGCATAGCAATCTTTTTGCGAGATTCGAGTAAGTGGCATAGCAATTTTTTTGCGTGATTCGAGTAAGTGGCATAGCAGTATTTTTGCGTGATTTTTTGGCTTTAAAAGTGGTGACCTCGCACATTCACCCCAATAAGTGGTGCCGGCGGTAGCTAGTACTACGAACATTGGCGGCAGCGGCATAATCACACATCCTAGGAAGCTTAGCAAAAGTCGCCGAAGGAAGCAAAAAAAAGAAGAAAAAAAAGGGGGTTGTTACCCAGCTGTGACTGGAACTCTGCATAAGGCGAGAAATTTGGCGAAGGAGACCGTTGATCACAGAAAATGGAGGCATAGGGATAGGTCTTAAAAGGGTCTCCTTTACCTACACAGATGACCTTCATCTGAATGATGGTGTTAGAAAAAATTCAAATTCTGAATTAGCTCCGCGAGATGAGTCACAAGAAATTCAAATTTGAATTTTGAACCATGGCTGCTTTAGAGCCATGTAGATGTAAAACAAGCCAGTGTTCATGCTTGTTTACAAAGAATAATTAAAAATACATGAATGTATTTTTTTTGGGTGGAGTGTCATTTGTATTGCTGGGGTCGACTCCCCTCGCACACGTTAGGTCCTCTAGTGGATAAATATCCGTGTTATTTGCGCTTATTAATTTTATCGGTTATTTGTAATGATGGCAAATATCAGACTTAACTTATTGCTTTTTTTATAAACAGATACCATTCAACACAATTAAGAAAGGTCGTCAAAAGTCAGTCTATTGTTCTTAAAAACTGCTTATGTGAAAATTTCAATTTTTTTTATGTTGCTCTATTTATTTAAGAGTGAGAGAGGATGAGCATATGTAGGTTTTATTTTTGTAGCTAGACTTAAGAAATACCTTAGTACTTCAGTTTAATTAAATATACCTTCAATGTTTTGTTACAACAAGCATCATTGATTGCTATACTTTGCGCACCTTAGACTAAATTAGTCTATGTTACTAAGGATTTGATTAAATTTCAGATGGCTTATTTTTTTTAGTGTTATTTCTATGCCCTTTCATAGGATAATAGAAAGGTTTGAACATATTATAACCAAAGTTTGGAAGATGGTGGTCTACTAAGAACGACATGTGGAGTTGGATTACGTGTTGTGGGAAGCCGGGGGTGGAACCCAAAGCCAATGATTGTTTTTTGTAATTTTTTTTTTGTACATGATCGTAGAAAGGAATGATTATAAGCCCTTCAAGTGTAAGAAATAAGTATTTGTACGCCAATTAGGGCCATATAAAGCAATACTTAAAGGTTGAATTGAAACTTTAGTGAGCTAAGGTTTCGTTTTTTGAATCAGAATGCTTTGAAAGAGAAACAGAGAGCTTACTCTCTTATAGTTCCGAGGCAAAAAAAAAGAAAAGCCTTTTAATTTCATTATATTATATCTATGACGTATGCTGTCCTACAGCTCTGTGTTAAACATTACTTTCAAACAGAAACAGAGGCATTAATGTCTTTCACTCCTTGGCGAAAAATTTAATTTCATTAGTTTATATCTATGACGTATACAATAACAGAGAGATCACTGTTCTATAGTTCTGTGACAAAAATGTTCTTAAATTTCATTGGTTTATCTATGAAATACAATGTGCTCTAATTTTTGTGACATATTCTTGCAAGTCTGTCACGTTGTATCTTACCTATACTGACTCAGGTCTCCCTCGGATTTTCTATGAAAAATCGACCCATGTCCTAACTAAGATCGATATTATCCAAAACAAGAAATTATCAGTACAGAAGCGTCTAATTATATGAAATATTTTGTCTTAGTGCAGACTATAATTATTTTAGGCCTACACATAAAATAGGATACCAGTGTAATTACGTTCTGCACGCTTGCTTATTCTTGTGTTTCTTACTCGAAAAATATAATGTTTCGTACTCGAGAAATATATGTACCTACAGTTGGCTATTGGTACGTTTATATGTAGAATTTCACGGCGGATGTGGAATTATATCTCAATAATAATATGTAAAATTTTAAAACCATTTGATCAGTTAAGATACATGGATTGAAACCCTATGTATGTCCAATGGCGACTAAGTAAAACCCACAAGGAATTCCCTATTAATGGGAAGGTGTTTTTCGCTTAACGGATTCTAATAAGACTTTAATATCATATTTATTTATTTAGTGCTGAAGGGTTTGCTCAAACAATAGCCTTCTAAAAAGATATTGATGTCAGTTCTTCATTACGCTTATATTCTTTGCCAAGCATCAACTGGAATCTACGCGGGCAAGCTTGGAAATCCCGCATTTAATTACCTTATTCAAAAGGCGAATATGAGGTACCAATGTTGACTTATAACTACGGAAAAATCCTGAGACTATAAGGCGAAAACCAAGAGAAGAACACAGGGAAACAGCGGAAATGCAGAGGTTAAACCCGACACCCCCTGAGAACGTCTAAGCCAAGAAATAGGGAAGGAATTAGAAAACGAGTGGGTATAGAGGTCTCCATTCGTCCTTGTTATGTCTTGTTCCCTCATTGTAGTGTCGTTTACGTAAAACCCTGTGGTTATGACGCTACAACATGCGTTTCATAAACAGCACGGACGTGCGTGCACAATGCAGGCATGAAATTTGTTGTAAAATTAGACCTAAAAAATTAAACATGTAGCATAAACTCTGTTTAAATGATTATTTTAAATCTAACATAAAATTAACTAAGTATTGAAATAAGTTAAAATAAAGTGTATGTAGTAGCGTATATTAGAAAGTATAAGTTCCCAATGGGAACTATGTTGTTTTATTATAACCCAATCAATGCTTGACTTATTCGTACTAAAAGTACTTACCTCAAAGAACATGTGATTCTCCCTCGCTATTTTTATTACAGGAAGTAAATGGACATATTGGTTATTAAGCATTACAATGAGCTGCCCAGTACAGATACAACCCAGTGGTATCTATTTTCATCACATCTCAACCAACGAAGAGTACTCACCATAGACTCCAGGCTATTTTTATCACATCTCGACCACCAAAGAGTACTCACCATAGACTCCAGGCAATTTTCATCTCAGCTTCCTCTACGAAAACAACAGTTACCTTCGATCGTTGTTTCTTCGACTATGAACCATATTACGTATCAGTTAACACTTTATTTGAATCTCAGTATCCAGTGACTTAACGAACTATATAATCACATGAATGCTGAGAACCCCATCGATCAGAACAAGATAAATGGTATTTAACGATATTTGAAGTTCAATGATATTTAAAGACATTTGAAGATATTTGAAGCTGAAGTTAAAGACAATTTGAAGTTTAATTCTAAGAGCCCCATCGATCAGAAAAAAATTAACAATATTTAACGATATTTGAAATTAAATGATATTTAAAGACATTTGAAGCTGAAGTTAAAGACAATTTGAAGTTTAATTCTGAGAACCCCATCGATCAGAACAAGATAAACAATATTTAACGATAATTGAAGTTAAATGATATTTAAAGACATTTGAAGATATTTGAAGCTGAAGTTAAACACAATTTGAAGTTTAATTCTGAGAACCCCATCGATCAGAACAAGATAAACGATATTTAATGATATTTGAAGTTAAATGATATTTAAAGACATTTGAAGATATTTGAAGCTGAAGTTAAAGACAATTTGAAGTTTAATTCTGAGAACCCCATCGATCAGAACAAGATAAACGATATTTAACGATATTTGAAGTTAAATGATATTTGAAAATGTTTGAAGTTCAAGTTAAAGACAATATTTTAAAAGAATCACTAGAGTTTGATGACAACCCGTTCCAAATCCAAACTTCAATTACCCAGAGATTAACCTAGGAATTACCGCAAAGGCTAATTGACGCAAGCCATGAGCTAACAATTTTATAAAAGGCACAAATGAATAATTTTTCGCTACAATACATTCTCTATGTGCCTAAAAAAATCCTAAAAATGATATGCTGAGAAGAAATACGCCAACACCTGTAGTGGGAAGCATCATTTCCCAGTTGACTATTAGAAAAAACTTGTTGTGTGAAGACAATCAGACTCGAACTGTTTGATGAAGAAACCATAACGTAAATGCTTCAAAATGTTTAACAAAACAAAAAGAGTGAAGGACAATAATTTACAACAGAAGGATTGAGTACATTAAAGACTCGAAGGTGATGAATAGATGTCAATCTACATGTGTTACTTTCTAATAACTTTTATAATACAATCCCAAAATTGAAATTATTTTAATGTACCAGTGAATATGATAAACCCAATATTGTATGTTATAAATCATTCATGTATGTACCACTAGATGTTCCAGTAGAATTAGGTGTGATATTATAATGTTATTCATTTAACGTAGTGTAGATAGAATGTAGTATGCCATACAGACACCAAAATAAAAAAAAAGCATTGTAAAAAATCGAAACAAAAAAAAAATCTTTAGTATAGTAGCTAACCTATAAAAGTGAATAGTCTTAGTCCGGTAGATGAATTTTATATAGGGATGTAGAATAAAATAAAAAAAGTAATAGGGAAAATTTTGAGCACTCCTTATTAAGCCATAACATAAATATAAAATAATTATGTAGAAGAAATAGTTAATAAATGGCGAATATTTTAAAACCCCAAAGGCGAGCAATTGCTAATGACGGGACGTCATTAATTGTTGGGAAGGGTAATATGTACCATGAGCAAAATGCGATATATTTAAAATACAAAAATAAAGTTCCTTCCTTCCAAAGATAGTTCCGATTTTCTATAATTCAGCTATATCTAGTTGCAAAAAATGAAAAGTTCTTAATCACAAAAGTAAAAAAGTACAGTCACTTTCGCAGGAAGTTTATACGATAAGAACTATGTGAACGCCTAAATCATCAAAAAATATTTAAGACGCAATATTGGGCAAAGGGTTCGCATCCTTGGGCCACTTGAGCCAATTGCGAGCCAGTCCTTACAGTGCAGGACGAAAGAACTGCGTTTGATAGTGGGGCAGAAGTGCTTTTCGATATTATTCTTAAAGTTGAAGCGGGTCCATTGAAATAGAAATCTTACACTCATTCATCTTGGTCACCATTATTGTCATTGAAGTGACATGGTGCTGTGCACCTAAATATATAAGTTCAATAAATCGATTGTCCTTTTTATCTGTGTTATTTCATTTTATATGTCTGTATCCAGCCTTATGGTACCTATTTAGTACGTAAGTCTCCAAGATAAACGCTCCTACAGGGAATCGGATTTCCAGACAACCCAAATAAAAAAATTCTTTTTAATGTTTTCACTTTTATAACTTTAAGAAATCAAAAATTAGTTAGGATTTTAAGGAATAAATATCAGCATATGTATATTAAACTGACAAAGCAGATTTTTTTTTTCAGTAAATTCATTTGAATTTTTTTCAGTAAAGTACAAGTTATATTCTGGCTTTTAGAAAGCATAGGGTTTAGAACCCTATTCAGATTAAGTCGTGGTTACATCATGTGTTGGTTAAGCATGGGCCTGAATTAAAAAAAAATCGAAAATTAAATTTAAACAACAATATATTCAGCTTTGACTGGGGGACGAAGTAATTTTCCTCAGGGATTACTCTTAATAGGGTTAGACGATGTTCCAGGAGAAAACACCTAAATCTATAGATAATAGCAATTAAAGTATTTCTGAAGAATAGATTGTCTTTGGACTCATCAACTTATTAATGTCTAAGCTTTCATAGACGAAAAACACGCCTGATCTATTGAACTGGCTTTGCTAATTTTTTGCACCGTAGTAATTCAGACAAAAATGTAGCATTTCCTTGGGAAATTTTGAATGAAAATTCTTTGAATGCGGAATAAAAATACAATTGAAAAATTAAAATGAAAAAGAAAAAAAAAGTACCGTTTTTGACACATTTTCTTGACTAATTATAAATATATACATAGATGGGCATGTAGTAATAATTTAAGCTCGAAAGATGACTAACTTGTAATAATAATTCTTCTCATGTTAACAATTACCTTATTAGCAGTAATGTTAAAATTACTGGGAATTACAAAGTTGAATCGGAGCTCTCAAGCAGGGATGTAGCTACAACACTTTATTGGGGGGGGGACAAGAGGGATCTTCATCCGACCGTGGCTGATCCAGGGGAGGGGGGCACGCCCCCCCCCCTAGCGTAGTCCAAAGTAGTGTAATTTACTTAATTAACCCAAGTTGGTGTTAATTAAATTTGCTTCTAACCCAAGTTTATCGGATCAACCTATTTTACGCCCCCCTTAATTTTTTATCGGATTAACTTATTTTGCGCCCCCCCCCCCTAAAAAAATCCTGGATCCATCCCTGACATTCAAAAGGCAAGAACATGGGCTATAGAATCGTTTTTCTTCAAATCATTGCCCACCTGAAACAACGCGACTGCTTTCAAGGTTATTTTTAGAAATAGAATTAATTTTGAATAAATTTTTTTTGGCCATAGAATAAGATTTTGAGCTCTTAGTGTCAAACGTTTTCGGTAAAGAACTGACAAAAATTCAAATGAATTTACAAAAAAAAATGTGCATTGTCAGTTTAATCTACATATGCTGATATTTATTCCATAAAATCTTAATTAATTTTTGATTTCTTAAGGTTATAAAAGTAATAACATTTAAATTTTTTTAAATAAAGTACAAATTATATTCTGGCTTTTAGAAATCATAGGGTTTAGAACCCTACTCAGATAAAATATAAATGTTTTTACTTTTATAACTTTAATAAATCAAATAATATTAACATTTTGATTACTAAATATCAGTATATGTATATTAAACTGACAATGCACATTCATTTGTATTTTTTCAGTAAAGTGCAAATTTTGTTCTGAGCTTGGTAAGACATAGAGATTTTGCACCAAACTTATGTTAATTTCTGCTCGTTTTGGAGTTTGATTCAGTTATTTATTGTAATTTCTGTTCGTTTTGAGTTTCATTTATTTATCGATGCTGATTTGTGGTAGTTTCACACTTGGTAGATTATTTGATTTTATTTTTGCTCATTTTTTGTTTAATGGAGTTATTTGCTTTTCTTTGAAAAACTTATTTTGTGGAAAAAGTTTTTTTAATTAATATATGGTTAAAATGCAGCTGATATCCTTAACAATGTTAGATCATTTTGAGGAACTTAGCTTATAGTTTCGAGAAACAAGGATACATATGGTCAAACTGAATCTGATATCCTTAGCGATGTTAGATCATTTTGAGGAACTTAGCTTTTAGTTTTGAGACAAAAGAATACATATGGTTAAAATGCAGCTGATATCCTTACCAATGTTAAATCATTTTGAGGAAATTAGCTTTTAGTTAAACTAACAGTTAAGTTCCTCAAAATGATCTAACATTGCTAAGGATATCAGCTGCATTTAAACCATATATATCCTTGTTTCTCAAAACTAAAAGCTAAGTTCCTCAAAATGATCTAACATTACTAAGGGTATATGATATATTTTGACCATATACATTCTTCTTTCTCAAAACTAAAAGCTAAGTTCCTCGAAATGATCTAACATTGTTAAGGATATTAGATGCAGTTTGACCATATTCATGATTGTTTCTCAAAACTAAAAGATAAGTTCCTCAAAATGATCTAACATTACTAAGGGTATATGATATATTTTGACCATACACATTCTTGTTTCTCAAAACTAAAAGCTAAGTTCCTCGAAATGATCTAACATTGCTAAGGATATCAGATGCATTTTGACCATATTCATCCTTATTTCTCAAAACTAAAAGCTAAGTTCCTCAAAATGATCTAATATTGCTAAGGATATCAGATGCATTTTGATCATATGCATCCTTGTTTCTCAAGACTAAAAGCTAAATTCCTCAAAATGGTCTAATATTGCTATGGATGTCAGATGCATTTTAACCCTATATATCCTTGTTTCTAAAAACTAAAAGCTAAGTTTCTCAAAATGATCTAACATTACTAAGGGTATATGATATATTTTGACCATACACATTCTTGTTTCTCTAAACTAAAAGCTAAGTTCCTCGAAATGATCTAACATTGCTAAGGCTATCAGATGCATTTTGACCATATACATCATTGTTTCTCAAAACTAAAAGCTAAGTTTCTCAAAATGATCTAACATTGCTAAGGCTATCAGATGCATTTTGACCATATACATCATTGTTTCTCAAAACTAAAAGCTAAGTTCCTCGAAATGATCTAACATTGCTAAGGCTATCAGATGCATTTTGACCATATGCATCATTGTTTCTCAAAACTAAAAGCTAAGTTTCTCAAAATGATCTAACATTGCTAAGGATATCAGATGCATTTTGACCATATACATCATTGTTTCTCAAAACTAAAAGCTAAGTTCCTCGAAATGATCTAACATTGCTAAGGATATCGGATGCAGTTTAACCATATGCGTCCTTATTTCTTAAAACTTTAAGCTAATTTCCTCGAAATGATCAAACATTGTTAAGGATTTTAGATGCATTTTGATCATATACATTCTTGTTTCTCAAAACTAAAAGCTAAGTTCCTCGAAATGATCTAACATTGCTAAGGATATCAGATGCATTTAAACCATATATATCCTTGTTTCTCAAAACTAAAAGCTAAGTTCCTCAAAATGATCTAACATTACTAAGGGTATATGATATATTTTGACCATATACATTCTTGTTTCTCAAAACTATAAGCTAAATTCCTCAAAATGATATAACATTGCTAAGGATATCAGATGCATTTTGACCATATGCATCCTTATTTCTCAAAACTATAAGCTAAGTTCCTCAAAATGATCTAACATTGTTAAGGATATCAGATGCATTTTGACCATAGTCATCCTTATTTCTCAAAACTAAAAGCTAATTTCCTCAAAATGATCTAACATTGCTAAGGATATCAGATGCATTTTGACCATAGACATTCTTGTTTCTCAAAGCTAAAAACTAATTTCCTCGAAATGATTGATCATTGCTAAGGATATCAGATGAATTATGATCATATATGTTCTTGTTTCTCAAAACTAAAAGCTAAGTTCCTCAAAATGATCTAACATTGCTAGGGTATCAGATGCATTTTGATCACAGACATCCTTGTTTCTCAAAGCTAAAAACTAATTTCCTCGAAATGATCGATCATTGCAAAGGATATCAGATGAATTTTGATCATATACATTCTTGTTTCTCAAAGCTAAAAACTAATTTCCTCGAAATGATTGATCATTGCTAAGGATATCAGATGAATTATGATCATATATGTTCTTGTTTCTAAAAACTTAAAGCTAAGTTCCTCAAAATGATCTAACATTGCTAAGGATATCAGATGCATTTTGATCATAGACATCCTTGTTTCTCAATACTAAAAACTAATTTCCTCGAAATGATCGATCATTGCTAAGGATATCAGATGCATTTTGATCATATACATCCTTGTTTCTCAAAGCTAAAAACTAATTTCCTCGAAATGATCGATCATTGCTAAGGATATCAGATGAATTATGATCATATATGTTCTTGTTTCTCAAAACTTAAAGCTAAGTTTCTCGGCGTACCCTAAAAGTAATGGAGACATTTCATCAATTGCATTATTGGGCTCATTGACTGTTTCTGTTGTTAAACCATCGATGATAGTAGTTAGGTTTGTAGGTGCTATGTTTTTCATTAATTCATCTTAATAGACCCGTTTTTATGCTATATGCCAATGCAATTTGTATTTTGCTTTCAATTTAACTGTCTGTTACAACATTATTTTTACATAAATGGCAATTTTGGAAAACATAAATGATGTGATTTATTACACTAGTTCAGCAGTATGCCTTTGTTTTCCCCTTTGCTTTCATTTGAATGCTGATACCGGAATGATGACGATAGGATCTATCAACGGGTAACGTGTTACCGGAATCATAAGCAAGTTGGCCCTTGTTCAAAAATTATGTAAAAAAACAGAATCAAAAGGGATCAAGATTCGCCTCAAGGGCTAACCTCGCAAACTACACATGCCATTTGTGAGCGATAAGTGTGACTGCGTTCCTGTGTGTCTAAACAAAAATATAAGTCTAAAAAAATCTTATGTTTCCCCCATTGAATAGATTTTGTTAAAAAAAAATAAGTATAAAAAAAGAAAAAAATGTCACTACGAACATTATTTTTCTAGTAAAAAAAATCACAACTGACATATTTATATGACCCTCGTTTTAAAAATATCACAGGTTTTTTTTTGCTATAAGTATATTTAATGTGATTTTAAGACATGAAAAAAAAGTTGAAATAAAAATCTGTCAAAAAAGATTAAAACGAATTCCCCCCCCCGCCTCCAAGGGGTATGGAGCCCTGTCATGTTCATTACGATACTATGTCCTTTTCTCGTTCAGAACTAGAAAAAATATTTTACAAAGGGGTATGGATCCTGTCATACTCATACGTATTCTAATAATATTCATGTAAAGCATTGATTTCAATAATAACCCGTGGACAAAATGCAAAACTTTAAGAATAACTAGTAGGGAGAGATTTTTTTTTGAACTAATGATTATATATGATGTCCAAACACATAAAATTCAGTATATGCTAGTCTTAACCTCGTTTTGAGTTTGAATTACTTTTAATTTCGGTTTGTTTTGGGTTTCATTAATTTATTAATAGTGATTTGTGATAGTTTTATGCTTGGTAGATTATAGGATTCTATTTTTGTTCATATTTGGTTTAATGGAGTTCTTTACTTTTTTTGAAAAGCTAATTTTGTGCAAAAAGTTTTTTCATATATCTTTCATTAAAAATCGAAGTATTATTGTTTGTGTTGGCTCAGCTTCCTCACCCAAAACTACAACAACCAAAGGTCTTCCACAGGGTGCAGTCCTGAGCTGCCGCCTTTCCTCCTTATTTCTCTGGGACATGAGCTTCCCACTCACCAATTTACAATATAGGCTACTGATGATCTAGAATTATGGGCAACTGGCAACACCTTTGAGTTTGCACATTCAAAGCTGTAAAAGTTAGTCAAAAAGAAACTTGAAAAAGGGCATTTGATTTGAAATTCAAAGGGATAGCACCCTTATTAATAGTTGAGTGATTTGAGGGCAACTAACCCCCCTTTCACGCCCACCTTTTCCCCAGACACATCCAATCAAAAATTTTAGATAGCCATTTTATTCAACGTAGTTGAAAGTTTTGGAAATTAGGTCTTAAAGGATGACAACCCCTCCCATAACAGCCCTCAGGGCAAGGGTTGTAAGTTATGCCCTGGGGCATATAAAGTTTTATTGAAAGCTTTGTTGTAGAAACTTCAAAAGGGCTCATTCAATTGGAAATTGAAAGGACTAGTGCCTTTTTTAATAGTTGAAAGTGATTGGATAGAGACTAACGCCCCTCTCACACCCATAAGGTTTTATAGAAGGCGTTGTTGTATAAACTTAAAAAAAGGCTCATTCGATTCAAAATTCAAAGGGCTAGTGCCCTTTTTAATAGTCGAAAGTGATTGAAGGGCAACTAGCCCCCCCCCCCCAGACACCCATCATTCTCCCAAACACATCCAATCAGAATTTTGAGATAGCCATTTTGTTCAGCATAGTTGATTTCCAGATAGAAAATATGTTTTTGAGGAGGACAATCCCCCAAAACCCTTGGGGCAGGGGTTTTAAGTTATGCCCTGAGGGCATATAAGAACGATGTTGGCACAATGTACTATATATTATTTTTTCCTTTAGAGCAGGGCACTTCATATGGAAGGGGTCGTCGTAGAAACTTCAAAAGGGACTCATTCAATTGGAAATTGAGAGTTCTAGTGGCCTTTTTAATAGTCAAAAGTGATTAGAGGGCAACTACCCCCCTCCCCCACGCACATCATTCCCCCAAACACATCTAATCAAAATTTTGAGATAGCCATTTTGTTTAGCGTAGTTGATTTCCCCATAGAAAGTATGTTTTTGAGGAGGACACGCCCCCACAACCCTTATGGCAAGGGTTTTAAGTTATGCCCTGGGGGCATGCAAGGTTTTTATAGAAGGCGTTGTTGTAGAAACTTCAAAACAGGCTCTTTCGATTGGAAATTCGAAAGGCTAGTGCCCTTTTAATAGTCGAAAGTGATTGGAGGGCAACTAGCCCCCCTCCCACACCCATTGTTTCCCCAAACAATTCCAATCAAAATTTTGAGATAGCCATTTTGCTCAGCATAGTTGATTTCCACATAGAAAATATGTTTTGAGGATGATACTCCCCCACAGCCCTCAGGGCAAGGGTTTTAAGTTATTCCCTGGGGGCATATACAGTTTTTAAAGAAGGCGTTGTCGTAGAAACTTCAAAAAGGCTCATTCAATTGGAAATTCAAAGGACTAGTGCCCTTTTTAATAGTCAAAAGTGACTGGAGGGCAACTAGCCCCCCCCCCCCCGCCCATCATTCCCTCAAACACATCAAATAAAAATTTTGAGACAGCCATTTTGTTCAGCATAGTTGATGTCCAGATAGAAAATGTATTTCAGAGGAGGACACTCCCCCACAGAGGAGGACACTCTCCAACTCTCAGGGCAAGGATTGTAAGTTATGCCCTGGGGGCATATAAGGTTTTTATTGAAATCTTTGTTGTAAAAACTTGAAAAAGGGCTCATTTGATTTGAAATTCAAAGGGATAGCACCCTTATTAATAGTTGAGTGATTTGAGGGCAACTAAACCCCCTCTCACGCCCACCTTTTCCCCAAACACATCGAATAAAAATTTTTAGATAGCCATTTTATTCACCTAGTTGAAAGTTTTGGAAATTAGGTCTTATAGGATGACAACCCCTCCCCTCACAGCCCCCAGGGCCAGGGTTGTAAGTTATGCCCTGGGGCATATAAAGTTTTATTGAAAGCGTTGTTGTAGAAACTTAAAAAGGGCCCATTCAATTGGAAATTGAAAGGACTAGTGCCTTTTTTAATAGTTGAAAGTGATTGGATAGCGACTAACACCCCTCTCACACCCATAAGGTTTTATAGAAGGCGTTGTCGTAGACACTTCAAATAGGGCTCTTTTGATTGGAAATTGAAAGCGCCGGTGACCTATTTAATAGTTAAAAGTTCTGGATAGTCAAAAGATTGGAGGGCAACTTAAGCCCCTGTCACGCCCACCATTTTCCAAAACACATCCAATCAAAATTTTGAGATATCCATTTTGTTCAACATAGTTGAACGTTCTGAAAATTAGGTCTTTTAGGATGATAACCCCCTCAGAGCCCTCAGTGCAAAGGTTGTAAGTTATGCCCAGGGGGCATATAAGGTTTATATAGAAAGTTGTTGTATAAATCATAGGCAGCATGATTGTGCTGCCTAAGTAAAGAACGGGGACACTCGGGAACGATACAAGAAACAGGGACAAATTAAAGAGGAGGACACTCCCCCACAACCCTCAGGGCAAGGGTTTTAAGTTATGCCCTGGGGGGATATAAGAACGATGTTGGCACAATGTATTATTTATTATTTTTTTTTTGTTTAGAGCAGGGCACTTTGTATCAAAGAAATTGTTGTAGAAACTTCAAAATGCGCTCATTCACTTGGAAATCGTAGTGGCTTCTATACTTTTTAATAGTCGAAACTGATTGGAGTGCAATTAACACCCCTCTCACGCCCACTATTTCCCCAAACCCACCCAATCAAAATTTTGAGAGAGCCATGTTGTTTAACGTAGTTGAAAGTTCTGGAAATTCGGTCTTGGAGGATGACAACCACCCTAACAGACCTTAGGGTAAGGGTTGTAATTTATGCCCTGGGGGTATATAAGGTGTTTATAGAAAGTGTTGTCGTTTCCAAAAGGGCTCATTCAATTGGAAATCAAAAGCCCTAGTGCCCTTTTTAATGGTCAAAAGTGATTGGAAAGCTTGACATTTTTATAGTAAAGATCAAAGTCGGAATAATGTATTATTTTTTGTTGTTGTTGTTTAGACCAGGGCACTTTGTATCAAAGGAGTTGTCTTGGGAACTTCAAAAAGGGCTCATTCGATTGAAAATAGAAAGGGCTGATGCCCTTTTAATAGTTGAAAGTGATTTGAGGGTAACTAATCCCCCTTCCAATCCCACCCTCCCACGCCAACCCTCCCATTTCTGCTCTTAAAATTTAACCAAATAAAAATAGCGTAAGGGTATCCAAGCTATGAAATAAAGTAATTTTTTTGCAAATGGTATCAAGTTTTCCATTTCAGGTCAACCAGAGGAGGTATGAAACTAAAATAAACAGTTCTATCTGTGTCCAGATTTTTAAAAGGGTGTATGTTGTTAAAAATTGCTGAAATTTTTTTCCAGCATACAAATAGCAGGCCAAACTATAAAGTCTTAAAAAACGAAAAGGTTTAAAGTTTTATTTTATTTTTCTCTGAAAAGACTATGTGAATAAAAAACGAACAGATATTAACTTAAAAACCTTTTTCCACAAAATAAGTTTATCAAAGAAAAGTAAAGAACTCCATTAAACAAAAAATGAGCAAAAATAAAATCAAATAATCTACCAAGCGTGAAACTACCCTATATCAGCATTGATAAATAAATGAAACCCAAAACAAACAGAAATTACAATAGTTAACCGAGTCAAACTCAAAACGAGCAGAAATTAACACAAGTTGGTCACAAAATCCCTATGCCTTCCCAAGGCCAGAATAAAATTTGCACTTTACTGAAAAAATACAAATGAATGTGCATTGTCAGTTTAATAAAGATATACTGATATTTAGTAATCAAAACATTAATATTATTTTATTTATTTAAGTTATAAAAGTAAAAACATTTACATTTGTTAAGTAAAGTGCAAATTTTGTTCTGGCCTTGGGAAGGCATAGGGGTTTTGGGACCAACTTATGTTAATTTCTGCTCGTTTTGAGTTTGACTTGGTTAATTATTGTAATTTCTGTTTGTCAATGCAGATTTGGGGTAGTTTCACGCTTGGTAGATTATTTGATTTTATTTTTGCTCATATTTTGTTTAATAGAGTTCTTTACTTTTCTTTGAAAAACTTATTTTGGGGAAAAAGTTTTTTAAATTAATAATATAAAAAATGTAACAATTGACCATTGCCAATTTGAATGTAATAAGCTGATGTCTCTACAGTATACCCTGCAATGTAAACTGTTAAATTGCTTCAAACACCACAAAATCTCACAATCAGCTAAGATTCTAACTGACTATACCATCACACAGAGAACAGAACTCAATGGATATCCTCTGATATTTAAACTCCTATAATCAAAAGATTTACTGTAAGATATCTAAGCAGTTTCAAGATAAATAAGGACCAACCATTGCAGTAGCTCATTTCAACTCTCAGAGTTAGTAAAAAGGAATAGGACTAGATAGTCTTGACTGAAAAGCCCACCTTTGCTGAAACAGAAAAAGAAGACAATCTTCAATACACAAACCTACACAGATGCCATAAACTTTCCAAATGTTAATTAAAAGTGATTAGGATCCATCATTTTCTATGTGTTCCCTTTGGAGCCCTCCATTTTTCTGAGGAAAGAGTAGCAAACATTTTTGAATCATTGGAGGTTGATATTTAATACAAAAATCAAATATATACAAGCTGGCCACATGCTGAGTGTCAGGAACCTGCCTCAACATTGGCTATACAGTTTTTTTTTGTTTGTTTTTTTTAAATGACATATTGCCATTTCTGGCCAAAAGACCAATTCAGAAAGGTTACAACTTCAAGGATGTATTATTATTTTCCCCAAAGCAGTTGTATTGAACCTATGGTGATGCCAGTATGTTAAGAAGAGGCTGATATTGCCTGTAATTAGAAGACAAGCTACAAAGAGAATCACTATACACAAGTCTGGTGTGTAGCTGTACCAAGGCTTGGCCTGAATATTGGCTACTTAGTTTTTTGTTTCTTTGTAAAACTAGTAAATTGACATTTCTGGCCACAAACAATCTAAATAGGTTACAATTTTAAGAAAAATATTCCATTTTTCTGTTTCTTTGTTTTGTTGATACTGCTTCAACCTTAAAAAAGGCCCTAAAATACTTACATATAGAATATCATTACTAAGTGCTTCACATTACTTAACCCCTAACTCTTACTAATGTGCAAATATATAGTCAAGCCCAATTATATATTTTTTATGTATCTTACACAACAGAACTTTTTTATTTCAACCCAATACCCATAAACTTAATCAATACTGATAAATTCAATAAACAGAAAATGTATGGGAAATATATAGTTTATGCTATATGTTAATGTTTTAAGATTCTGTTAAGATTTAAAACTAATTTGAAAAATTTCTAGTTTTTAACTGTTTAACCTACTGAAATTTTGACAAAACAACATTTTACCTTAATTTTCAGTTATTGGTTTCTTTTTTTCTTGCTTTAGTTCTGAAAATGTAATTCCTGTTATTTGAGTAGAATTTTAAGCCATATTAATGGTATTTTTTCAAAATTTAGGAAATCTATTTGCATATCTTTAAAACCCTATAAATTGGGATTGAACAAAGTTGTGAAGCTGAAAACATTTTTTTTGTATTTCATTTAAGCAGAAGTTCTATATTCAAAGGTTTCACTTTTATAACACAGATTTTTAAAGGTCATCAAAGGTCAGGACCCTCTAGACAGAGAAGGAGTAGAGGTAGGTAGGCCTACTTCAAAATATCTTCCTGAACATACTTTAGCCTGTAGACCTATCTCTGAAAGTTTCAATTTCCAAATCTAACCTCTTTCAAAGATTGGTCAAAAAAACTTTTTTTACAAAATGAGTTTTTCCAAAAAAAAAGTAAAGAACTTCATTAAACCAAAAATGAACAAAAAAAGAATTAAATAATGTAACAGGCATACAACTACCACCAATCAGTATCAATAAATAAGTGAAACCCAAAACAAACCAAAATTAAAATAAGTCAAACTCAAAACAAGCAGAAATGAATCTGAGTAGGGTTCTAAACCCTATGCTTTCTAAAAGCCAGAATATAATTTGTGCTTTACTAAAAAAATCAGATGAATTTGCTGAAAAAATTTTGCATTGTCAGTTTAATATACATAATACGGATATTTATTCAATAAAATCTTAAATAATTTTTGATTTCTTAAAGTTATAAAAGTGAAAAAATTCAGAAGATTTTTTTAGACAACAACTCCTTTGATACAGAGTGCCCTGATCTAACCCCCCCCCCCAAAAAAAAAAAAAAAAAAAATACATTGTGCCAACATTGTTCTTTACTTAGGAATCACAATTGCAATGTCTATGATTACCAAAGGTAGCTAAAGTAGAATTTTACCCAATCCAGTAATTAAAGAATCCTGTAATTACAAACCTAGGTATGTAATTAATAAAGAGAATTGCTATCACATAGAAAATAGGATTGTGGGAAACTTTAATAAACAAGTTTAAAAGCTGAAATTTTTTTAACATAAGCACTGATTTATGATTATAACAGTAATATAGGATCAATTTTGAGCAAACATAAGCAGTAATGTATAATAATCTGCATTATAACCTATAGATGGAGGAGGAGTGGAGGTAGGCTTTCAAATTACCTTCCTGGGCCATACTATAGTTGGTTGATCCATCATTGAGTTTCTCATTTTCATAACCTAGCCTCTTTCCAAGAAAGCCAAAAGTAGCTAAACTAAAATTTTACCCAGGGTTTTAATATTCTTTTCAGATTTTTATAGTTATTGCTTGTCATGAGCCCTGATTCTGCTTTGAAATTCTTTAAAATTTACTGGATGAAACTTTTTTGGTAAATATCTACCAAATCATATTATTGAGTTAGGAATAAAGTGAATACACCATTTGATGCATTTTTTTATGCTGACTACAAATATAATAAGCATTTCTATTGGAAATGAATTTCCCCCCCCCCCCCCCCTATATTGGCTAACAATAAACTAAAACTGAATGTACATATTTAGGGGGGGCTGAAATTCATTTCCGATAAAAATGCTTATTATATTTGTAATCAGCATAAAAAAGGCATTGAATGGTGTATTCACTTTATTCCTAACTCAAAAATATGATTTGGTAGATATTACCCCTAACTCAATAATATGATTTGGTATTTACTAACCCACAAATAAACTGTACTCCCATATTAGCCATATGGTGGATGTACTGAACTAGTCTACCTAGCTCCACTTCTTGTCTCTCTGGATGTCCTGACCTTTAAAAATCTGTGTGTTATACAAGTGAAACCTTGCAAAATAGATCTTGTGCTTAAGGGCCACAATTGGAAATTTTTACCTAAAATTCTACTCAAATAACAGGAATTGCATTTTCAGAACTAAAGCCAGAGAAAAAGAAACTGATAACTGAAAACTAAGGTAAAATGCTGTTTTGTCGAAATTTCAGAACCCTCTAGAGGGAGAGTGGAGGTAGGTACTTCAAAATACCTTCCCATGACATACTTTAGCCTGTAGACTCATCCCTGAAAGTTTCATTTTCCTAACCTTACCCCTTTCCAATAGCCTATATCCAAAAGCAGCTAAAGTAGAATTTTATCAAAAATTATATTCAGAGTTTTGAATAGGATGTTCAACAAAGATTATTCACTCTTTTGCACTTAGCGTTTCCTTCTAAGTTGACCAATCCTTCTGTAAGATTATTTAAAGCTATTTTGCGCCTCATCTCAACCAAAGTATAAAATCATAATAGGCAAATTACCTGTTGAAAATAAAAATAATAAATTCCAAGTTTAACTAAAACAAATTTTTACTTTTAAATTGAGTCAAATTTTCAGCTTAGTTAATGGTTTTCAGTTTTAATGTAGATGATAAGTTTGTAGATTGCCGGCTCTGGTGACCGTGCCATCTATTCTTATTTTATTTGCGTTCGGAAGTTATAGGGAGCAGACCTTATAAAACTACTTAAAACAAATTTTTAATTTGGAATTTTTACAAGATTTTTGAAAAGTAAGCTTTCTTTTCCATTGCTTATTCCATGAACGAAGGAATGGTGAAATCCTCATTTGGTTTTGGTAATATTAAATAGAAAGTTTTTTCAACGGAAAGTGAGGAGGAACATTAAAGCTGAAAACAAATAGAAATTATTATGTGTATTAGGGGGGTTGTCACTTCTTCAATATCCCGCTCTTTATACCAAAGTTCGACTTTTTGTTCCAATTGACCCCTGAAACACAAGGGCTAATTAGTTGGAATAACAAGCTTTTTTATAAATTATAAAAAAAACTCATTCTTAAACATCATCTTAAACAACTGAAACAAAAAAGCAAATTTTATCGTAAAGAGTGAGGTATTGATGAGGGGGAAAGCCTTTAACTTTACCCATCAAAACCTACGCATCTTAAAGCGTTAAAAGACAGTGTGAGAAATGATTAAAGGATCCTTCGGGCCAAAACATTTTATACAAAGCAGTAAATTATATAAATACCATTTAAAAACCAAGGTTTGATTCATACTCTTGAAAAAAAGTAAGCTAGTGTAACATTCCAATAGAAACTGGGTACATAGTTTCAAGTTGCAAATTAGTGACTTTTTCTTACAAATTTATCTTGTAAAAATTCAAAACAGATAAATAAAGTTACCGAAAATAATTTATAATCCAAATGTGTTTAAATTTTGTTTTTGCAATCCACCTAATATTGGCAGATCATTCAGAGAACATCCGGGTCTTTGCTTGGCCTAATAAAAACGAAAAGAAGGGCAATTTTTGGCAATTAGTAGGCCTAATATGTTTATAACGATAACTTAAGCAAACATTTACAACACTCGTTTCTCTTGAAGAGCTAATACAGATCCTTCTTCCAATTTTAGAAGTAACTACATCTGAGTAAGAGCTATTATTGTGGGCTTGACATTATAATTTTATTTGAAAGCCTAGTTCTGTTGTTTCTCAGAGTGTTAACATCTACACAGAATGACGGCATTGTTTTCAGATTACAGGTTTACTGGGTGTAGCAAACAGTTTCCAGAGAAATAAAACAAGGTTTATAAGGAGTTACTTGAGCTTTAGTAATTTTACGTCTATATCCTAATATTTTTAATAATTTAAAATGTTTTTTAACCATTGCCCACGAAGAGTTGAATTTCAATGGCAAACAATGATGTTTGGAAAAATTCCCATTAAAACCAGCAAGTTTTGAATAATGCCTGGAAATAAATGGGGGGGGGGGAGATCTTAAATCCATACAAATTATACGAGATTCTGAATCAGCAACTGGACGTAATAAAACCAAACGAAAAATTCACCTCTATTTTTTTCCACATAGATGTCCTTTTGACAAAAGATTCACAATCAATACATGAAATTTAAAAGCCGATTTTAAAAACGAACCTTTGATTCTTTTTGGTCTTTGTGGCAAATAAAGGTAATCTAGTACATCCTTTCAAACTGCTTAAAATTTTGACCAATTTTCTAGAGAGGGAAATGTTACCCTATGTTTAGCAAAGGGTATGTTCAGCAAAGGGATCAAAACAGACATTTTGAGTCCGTTTGTTAGAAGGAGGTGACTTGCTCTTTTACTACTTTTTCAGCGCAAAAGAACCCTCTTACACCACAAAGTTGTCGGAATAAGTTCAGGAAATATAAATTAAAAGTTGTTATCATTGGGGTTCCATATCCAATGTCAATCGAAAAAAAAAACTGGGTTCTACTTTGAATCCTATCTTAGGGCAGTACTGGCACAAATATTAGGAATAGAAAAAGTCTTTCAATTTTTCAAAATTTCAGTAACCTTGATCAAAGGCTGTGAGTTAACGTAAATTTGATAATTTGCAAGACCCCTCCTTCTCAACTAAATCTTGTGGTCCGCTTGGGCTAGCAAAAAAATTAAAATTCTGAAAATTTCAAACTAATTTAGAAAGTAAAATTTTTAGCACAATTCAATATCAGAACAGATTGAAATACTCAAGGGTAGATAACTATTTTTTTTTTATTTTCAAGAATCAAAACAAAACTTTTCCCAAGAACTGAGAAATGGAATTTCCAATTAATTTGAAAACACACCTTTAGGGTCTTTTTGAACGTAATTTACAGATAGATTTAGGTTTCTTTTTAGATTATCCATTTAAAAGGATTTTTTTCAGAAAATAAAAATTGCCTTTTTCTGATTGTGTAGTTCTATATCGGTCATTGGATGAAAATAAAAGCTTCACTTACCAAACACTGGATTTACAAGAACCCTATATAAGTATCTGAAAAAAAAACAAAAACAACATCGATTTTCAGTCTAATTAACATTTACTGATATTTATTCCTTAAAGTTTTGATAGTTTTTATTTATAAAAGTAAAGAAAAATGAAATTTTTTAAAATATATTTTATTTTCAGTAAAGTGCAAATTATGTTCTGGTCTTGAGAAGCCCAACTTATGTTAATTTTTGCTCGGTTATAGTTTTAATTGGCTATTTATTGTAATTTCTGTTCGTTTTGAGTTTCATTTATTTATTGATTGTGGTTTGAGGTAGTTTTATGCCTGGAAGATTGTATGTCCATTTGTGCTCATTTTTGGCTAAATAGAGCTCTTTACTTTTCTTTGAAAAACCTGTTTTGTGGAAAAAATTTAAATTAATTTCTGTTCGTTTTTTATTAACAGTCTTTTTCATAGAAAAAAGTTGTATTTAATATCTTTTCTGTTTTTTTTTTCTATAAGAATCCAAAGTTTGGGTTGATATTTGTATGTTGGCGAAACTTTTTCTACAATTTTTAATCCAAATAATATCATTTTAAAAATATTCTATCTATGCTCTGTGAGAACCTGGATACACTTGCACTCTTTTTATTTATTTAAATTGTAATAGCGGAATTATTAATAGTAGTAGCCGAAAAAATTTCAACTTAATATCCCCAGTTCTTCTCAATATATTACTGATATTACTATTGATATTACATATTGATATTACTATATTGATATTACTACTGATATTAAAATATAATACTATTGGCAACCATAAACACAATGCCTTTTTGATTTAGTTTAAAGCAACATTTAGTTTTAAAGCCAAATGAGCTCATTGCATAATTATGAGGAATTGATATGCCCAATGTCCCTAAGGACATAGCTGGTGGACTGTTCTACTATGCTGAAGAAAATAATTGTCTCAAAATCTTGACTGCATTCGTTTGGAAAATGAATGGGCTTGAGAGAAAAGCTACTACCTCCAATCTCTTTTTACTCTTGAAAAGGATACAAGACCTTTTAATTTTGATTCGAATTAACTCCTTTATAAGTTTCAATAGTATTTCTAGCAATTATAGACTGGTAATACCTATGGTATTGTTTATATGCTTTTTTGAAAACCTGTATGCATACAATTTTTTCATTTTATTGAAATTCGTTCTAAACATTCACTAAAAGTTTCACCTTAATACCTTTAGCGGCATTAGTTACAGTAACTGTAGCGGTAGTACTAAAAAAAAATGCACATAGTACCTTCTGCCTAGTACAAAATGCACCACAACATACCCTTAAAGGTCTAACTTAATAATATAAGTTGTTTTTCAGATATTGTTTTGTCATTTTTTGAAAGTCCACTTGCTCTTAGTTTTTTTGATTTATTTCAACATCCACCAAATATTCCTTAAAAGCTTCACCTTAATGCCCTTAGCTTGCCCAGTCGAAATAGTTATAACAGTATTAGTAGCAGTAAGTGCATAGCATCTTTGCTTTTTTCAACATCCCCTTCAACACACGCTGAAATGTTTCAGCTTAATACCATAAACTGTTCTTGAAGCATTTCTGATACGTCTTCTTGACAACGCATGTGGGCATAGTGCGTTTCGATTTAGTTCCATACAAATTCTATAAATCCCACATTTTTCGCCGTAATATTCTTCATTTTAATAGCAGTAGTAGCAGTAGAATTAAATGTAGTACCCTCAGCCTTAGTGGCAGAGTAGTAACAGAAGTAATAATAATAGTAACAGCAGTAGTAGTATGAGTGGAAGCAGTAACACTAGGATGCAAATATTTTCTTTTGGCTGGTTAAACATTCCTCACAACAAGCCCTGTTAGTTTCAACTTCACACACCAAACTGTTCCAAAGATATTGCTGTTACACCCTTTTGACAAACTGCATACAGACGAAGTGTTGTGATTCAGCTCACCTTTCCCCCTCAAAATTCCTGAAAACTTCACCTTCATACCCTTAGACAATAGTAGTCAAAGTAGTAGTATTGATATTACTAGTAAAACTATTGAATAGCAATAGCACTATTAGCATTAATAGTATTAACATATTGCCTTTTGCTATTGCTATTACTACTACTAACAACTCATTGCTGCACCAAGCCGCCTGAGGCCAACACAGCTACGCACGCTCTTCCTCGATCAAAATCTATTAAAAACCTCCTTCTTTACACTCTCCCAGGAAGTTCCCTTTTCTTTATGACATTCTCCCACCCCAAACGTGGACGAGCTTCTTTCAGTTTAGCCCTAGAGAGTTGGCCATAAAAGACAATCTTTGGCAATCTTTCATCCTTCATCCACAATAGGTGCCCTATCCATCTCAACCTTTCTGTTATTATAGCCCTAGAAAGCGGGATCTAACCACACTTTTCGCACAGCCAACTGTTTGAAATACGGTCAGTCAGTCGGATACCCAGAACAATCCGCAGGCAATTTCTCTGGGAAACATCTTGCAGATCTTCCTCCACTTTACGGAGCATCCATGCTTCAGAGCCATATTTGACCAATGACATCACTTTAGCTTCCAATATTCTAATCTTGGTTGCAGAGTTATCTTCCTATTCTTCCAAACTTTTTTTTAACTATTAAAAAACATTCTCACCCTTGGCTAATCTACTAATAACATCTTCATCGCTCCCACCGTCTTTACTAATAATTAAATAAAAAAAATAAGTTTTTTTTAATTGAAAGTAAGGAGCGACATTAAAACTTAAAACGAAAAGAAATTATTCCGTATGTGAAAAGGGCTGTCCCCTCCTCAATACCTCGCTCTTTACGGTAAAGTTTTTATTGTTTTAAAAAATAAAGTTGTGTGAAAGATTCAAACTTTAGCGTAAAGAGCGAAGACATATTGAGGAGGAGACAGCCACTTTCATATACGGAATAATTTCTGTTCGTTTTAAGTTTTAATGTCGCTCCTTAGTTTCAGTTAAAAAAACTTGTTTTTTTTTAATTTAATTTCTGAACGTTTTTGAATTAATGCAGCCTTGATTTTGGCTCACCGTACATGAATAACTAAAACGAAATTTGCATATTAATTTTACTTTTTTTGGCTAAATGGCTTTCTCGAATTTACTTACGTAACAAAGTTCTATATTTGTATGTTTTTATTACGTATATTAGGGAGTTTGCCCCCTAGTCGATACCTCGCTCTTTACGCTAAGTTCGAATTTTGTTTGAATCACAAACCCCTGAATCACAAAGACCGGTTAATTAGAAGATAGCTCGTTTGAAAGTACTAAAAAAAACTTTAGTGAAAAGTGTGAGATATTGACTAGGGGGTGAACCCCCTCATATAAATTATATTTTCTGTTTGTCTTAAGATTTAATGTTGCTCCTTACTTTCAGTTGAAGAAACTTGTTTTTTTATTTAGTTTCTGATCGTTTTTTAAATAATGCTGGGAAATCCGGCCCCACTTCATAGAAATGTCCCTACCCCAATGGAAACATCCTCCATGGAAGGATCATCCCCGTAACCCCTTCTCCAACCCCCCCACCCCGACCAGAAATTTTTTCTCCTGAAACGTCTTTATACTTCCCATTAACCAATACTAAATGTAAGCAATAGGCAAAGTTCATAACTTCCAGCCCTTCCCCCAGGAACTGTGGGGGTTTAAGTCATCCTCAAAGACATATTTATTAGATTTTCGACTGCGCTGAACAAAATGGCTATCTCAAAATTTTGATTGGGTGACTTTGCGAAAAAACTGAGCGTGGGAGGGGGCCATGTTGCCCTCTAATTTTTTGGTCACTTAAAAGGGCACTAAAACTTTTAATTTCCGTTCAAATGAGCTCTCTTACGATATCCTAGGACTACTGGATCGATACGTTCACCCCTGGGGAAAAAACGACTAAACACCCATCCATGATCTTTCTTTTGACAAAAACACAAATTTCCACATTTTTGCAGATATGAACTTAAAACTTCTACAGTAGGGTTTTCTGATACGTTGAATTCGATGGTGTAATTTTCATTAAAGTTCTATGACTTTTATGGGGTGTTTCCCCCTTTTTTCAAAAATAAGGCAAATTTTCTCAGGCGCGTAACTTTTGATGGGTAAAGATAAACTTAATGAAACTTATATATTTGAAATCAGCATAAAAATCTGATTCTATTGATGTATCTATGGGTATCAAAATTCCGGTTTTTAGAGTTTCGGTTAGTATTGAGCCGGGTCGCTCCTTACTTACAGTTCGTTACCACGAACTGTTTGATTAATTAAAAAAACCTTTTTCCACAAAATAAGTTTTTTTTTTTAAAGAAGAGAACTCCAGTAAACCAAAAATGAACAAAAATAGATTCAAATCATCTATCAAGCATACAACCACCATGAATCAGTATCAATAAATAAATGAAACCAAAAACGAACAGAAATTATTATAAATAACAGAGTCAAACTAAAAACGAGCAGAAATTAATAAGAATAGGGTTCAAAACCCCTATGCTTTCTAAAAGCCAGAATATAATTTGTACTTTACTGAAAAAAATTCAAATGAATCTGCATCTTCAGTTTAATATTCATATGCTGATATTTATTCCTTAAAACCTTAATTAATTTTTTATTTCTTAAGGTTAGAAAAGTGAAAACATTAAAAAAAAAAAAAAATCAGTAAAGTGCAAATTATATCCTGAATTTTAGAAAGCATAGGGGTTTTGAACCCTACTCATATAAATTTCTGCTCGTTTTGAGTTTGACTCTGTTATTTATTTTAATTTCTGTTGGTTTTGGGTTTCATTTATTTATTGATACATATTTGTGGTAGTTGTATGCTTGATTACTGAGGTAGCTGTATGCTTACATAGTTACTGTGGTAGTTGTAACTTTTTCAGCAATTTTTGGTCAGGCTCATGGTATTAAGTTAAAAATTTCATCGTGTGTTGAAAGGGATGTTGAAAAAAGGTGCTATTTGCATGTTGCTACTAATGCTACTGCTGCTACTACAACTATTGCTACGCATAATTACTGAACCTTTCAACAATGCTGAAAAAATTAATGTCTAAAAATTTTGTTTAGATATTTTCTTATGGGAAATGATGGCCGTGGAGAGGAGATTTCTTTCAAATCCCTTTGAATCTTAAAAAGGGCACTGTAAATTCCAATTAAAAATCAAATGACACCCATCTGAATTTAGTACGACCACCAAATCCATGAAAACATTATAAGCCCCCAGGAAATAGCTTAAAGCCTTTGTACCAGGACTCTGTGGGGCTGTGTTAGCCCTGAAAGCATTGTTATATGCATTTTGGACTATTTTAAACGAAAATACCATTGCACAATTTCAATCAAATGCATTTGGTGAAAAGAGGTGTAATTGAGCAGGAGGTAGGGGGTGCTACTTCACCTCCATCACTATTAACTGTTAAAAGGGAACTAGAACTTCCAATTTCAAACAAATGAGCCACGTCTAAAGCTTTTACAACGATCCAGTCCATAAGAGCCTTAGATGTCCCAGGGAGAAAACTTACAACTCTTGCCCTCAGGCTCTGGTGGATTGTATCAACGTCAAAAGCCTTGTTATATGGTATTTGGACTATTTGGAATAAAAGAACAGTCTCAAAATATCTGTTAGACACATCTCAGGAAAACACGATGTGTTTGTGTGTGTCTTTGTGGGAGGAAGGAGGGGGGGGCATTTGTAAGCTGATTACTTTGAGTCTTAAAATGAGCACTAGACCTGATGATTACCAATCCAATTGGTCCCCTCCAAAGTATATACGACCATCCTTTTTGTAAAAACCTGATATATCCCAAGGGCAAAACTTATAAGCCTATCCCTAAGAGCTGTGGGGGGAGGGATTGTCTTCCTCACAGATATATTTTCCGAAACTTTCAACTATGATGAATAAAATTGTTATCTCCAAGTTTTGATTGGAGGTGTTAAGGAAAATGCTGAGCGTGGAGGGGGGCACTTAATAAGGGCACTATAACTTCCAATTTCAAATCAAATGAGCCCTATCTGATATTTTTACGACCGTCCATTCAATAGAAACCTTATATACCCTCATAAAATAACTTACAACCCTATCCCCGGGAAGCTGGGATATGGGCACCCAAAAACTGAATTTCAGAGTGAGGCTTACCTGATCTAATCGGCACTTCCAATGCTGGATAATAGAAATCTCAAAACAAAATATAAAAATATAAGGCAGCATTATTCAGGGGGGGGGGCTGAAGCACCCCTCTTCCTCCCAAATAGGCGCCCATGCACTGCGGGTGGAGGGATGACAACTCTGTGTCATCCCAAGATAACTTATTATATAATCTTTTTACTTTCTTGAAAAAAAATCGCTATCTCATAATTTCAATCAGATCCGTTTGATGAAAGAAGAGGCTGTAGGAGAGGTAGAGAGGCTAAATGCCCTCCATCACTTTTGACGCTTGAAATGGAACTAGAACTTCCAATTTTCAACCAAATGAACATCTTCTAAAGTTAAACAACCTGAGATTCCTGAGAAACTTCTCAGGTGCTTCCCCCAAGCAACTCAGGTGCGTCCCCAGGTGGTGGATAGGGGAACATCCTTCAGATATGGAGGATACCCTCGAATATTAAATAAGAGGGCGCGGACCAAGGGGGGACCCAGTCTCTGGGGGTCTTAAATAGCCGGTGCACCCGTGTCTGGGGGATATAAATACGGACAGAGGAGGAGGTGAGCCCCTCTGATAGCGATCTTGCTGGGCCCACCGGCGCGTGGATATGTCCCGAAGACGTTAAACTCACCCCCAGTAATGGGATAAATTGCTTGGTGACGCCGTGATGCCAAGTGGGATGATACTCCCAGCGAGGATAACTGCGAAGAGCGGAAGACACACTCGAGGGTGTCAACGGTCCCGGTAGAAGCAGAGAGGATTGGCTTGCCGTTGCTTCAAAAGCTAGCCAAGAAACTTTTCCTCTTTATGAATTATGACTAGGCAATAAATGAGAACACGAAATAGGGCTACCGCGTCTGGGGAAATCGACGGACAAGCTACCGCGTCCGGGGAAACCGACGGACAAGCTACCGCGTCCGGGGAAACCGATGTATTGACAGCCAACAGCGTTGGAAACAAATCCAGGCAACGTCTGACAAGTCCGTCACAAACGGACGCTAGACCGGTTTTATCTACAAAAATCACCACCAGAATCGGCACGTTAAATCTTGGGACATTTTCGAAACCAGGAAAGAAAGACATGCTCCTCCGTAAAGCAAACCGCTATAATTGGGATATCATTGGCCTCTCAGAGACTCATCTACCAGGTATCAGCAAAGAACAGATAGGAGACGCACCCCTTCTGCTTTCTGGAAGACAAGACGGAACACACAGACAAGGAGTCGGCTTTTTGCTGACAAAAGCAGCAAGGAAATCTCTTCTATCAGTGGTGTCTGTCTCGAAGAGATTAATGATGATCCGACTCAAAAGCAAGGTCAAAAACGTCTCCGTGGTGCAAGTCTATGCTCCGGATTCATCAAGATCGGACGAAGAGTCGGAAGATATCTACTCTCAGCTCCAGAGCTTTGTCAATACCATTCCGAAGAAAAACATTGTGTTAGTCCTCGGGGACTTCAATGCCATCGTGGGGAGTGACACTAGCGGAAACGAAGATGTCATGGGCAAGTTCGAGATCGGACAGATCAACGGCATAGGAGAACGACTCACTGAATTATGCCGAGATAACGAGCTTTTTATCACAAACACAATGTTCAAGCACAGACGAAAGAGAAAAGTCCCGTGGTGGTCCCCCGATGGAAGGACTGCCAACATGATAGATTACATACTGGTATCCAGCCAATGGAAATCTTCATTCACAGACACAGTGACGCTAGGAGGTGGGGACTTTGATAGTGATCACAATCTCCTCATGTCATTGCTTCACCTAAGATTAAAGGCCGTTGTCAAGCCGAAACAAAAAGTTCCAAGATCCCGGATAGAAGCCCTTAAATACCTTAAGACGAGATAAGAATACAGAATGCAGCTCAACAAACGACTGTCAAAGACCTTGCAAGAAACACCTGATCTGCTGAGTCCAGCCGACATCGATCTACTTGTTTCGCAAAGCAGCCAGGCCGTATGCGAGACAGCTGAGCTCGTCCTCGGCCGTAAATCTGCAGAAGACAAGCCATGGATTACCCAGGAGATTATTGATATGTGTACCGAGAAACGAACTCTCCAAAACAAGCAAGATCGAAAAAGCAAGGATAGATTCAAAAACCTTAAACGTCAAATTGAGAAGAAAACCCGCCAAGCACTAAAAGACATGATTACTGAAAAATGTCGGCAGTGTGAGGAGGACTCCCGTAGGGGTAACTCACACCTCATGTTCAAACGTGCTAGAGAGCTGACAAACCGCAAAGAAGCGAAGTGCCTCGATATCTTAGATAAAAATGGACACAAAATCACTACTTGTGCCGGAATCCGAGATCGCTGGAAAGAACACTTCCAGGAAAAGCTTAATCTCACAGTAAACCCAGATCCTGAAGTGCTTCGAAAGTTCCCAGCACACAGAGATGAGGAACCACCCCCACCACCCTTAAGGTCAGAAGTAGAAGCCGCACTCAAATCCCTCAAGTCAAATAAGGAAACCGGAATAGACGGTATACAGTCAGAACTGATAAAAGTGGAATATGATATCGTCGTTGATCTGTACCACAAAATAGTAACAGCTGTATGGGAAATAAAATACTTCCCTGAGTCTTGGTCGAAATCTGTCATAGTGCCCTTGCACAAGAAAGGATCTAAAAGTAACTGCGACAACTACAGACCCATATCGCTTACTTGCCAACCAGCTAAAATCCTTACGAAAATTCTCCTTGATCGGATCAGAAACCTGACAAGACACGTAATCCCTGAATATCAAGCTGGCTTCCGTCAAAACCGATCCACCATAGACCAAATTTTTGTGATCAGACAGATTATGGAAAGATACCTGGAATTCGGGAAAGAGCTATACCAGCTGTTTATTGATTTCAAACAAGCTTTCGATCTAATTTGGCGAGATGGCCTATGGCACATCCTGGCACACTACGGTACTCCCACTGACATTATTGACATTATCAAGAGCATGTACGAGAAGTCGAGAAGCATGGTGCAGACCAGCGAAGGCTTTACTGAAGAATTCTCAACCTCTTCAGGAGTGCTGCAAGGATGCCTACTCTCCCCCACTCTGTTCTGCCTATACCTGAATGCTGTACTGGCACTGGTGCCCAATGACACGGGAGCACTCATGAGTGGACACCTCTTTGACTTGCTTGCATACGCCGATGACATTAATCGCCTAAACGAACGACTAGAGGAACTGCAATCAAGCGCTAACGATATTGATCATGCAGCTAATTCCTTTGGGATGAAAATCAATGCTAACAATACAAAATTATTGATGTTAACACTGACAACAGATCACAGGATTAACTCTCCCAAATTAAGGAGCCAGGGAAAATATATTTTGTCGTTTGACATATCTTGTATCTACGTCTGTAGCTGACGTCCACAAACGACTCATCGAAAGATATTAAACGACACATTGCCCTTGCCTCAGCATGCTTCAAGTCATTGCGATCGATCTGGAAAAACAAACATCCGTTGCTGAAACTAAAAACACTCCTTTTTCGAGCTCTTGTGGTTCAAGTAGCAACGTATGGAGAAGAGACATGGACCTTGAAAGTTGAAGACACACGCCGGTTGGCGGCCTTTGAAACGAAATCCCCCAGGAAGCTTGCTTGTGCCACTCACAGTGATCAAATCTCACATTAATAACGTTTGTCTCTACTTAAATGTACCAAGACCCTCATGAAGACAATCCAGCTCCAACAGCGTCAGTTTTTCGGCCACGGTAAGTGGATATTCCTAGCCCAACTTCACAAAACTGTGTGTGAAGGAAGGATTGATGCCTCCCGCCCAAAAGGACGACCTCCCAAGCGCTGGAGGGAAAACTTTCCCAGCCATCCCCTGTCGGTACTCCTTCGGACTGCAGCGAACAGGGAATCGTATAAGAAGCTTTGCCATAGTTCTGTCAGAGGAGAAGCCCCGAGTCGGCCAATCCGGCCGGATGGGAGTTAAGTAAGTAGTAAGTAAGTATAACTTACAACCCTTTCCCCTAATCTCTGGGGTTTTTTTCAACCCCAAAAGCCTTGTTATATTATATTTATACTATTTTGAATAGAAGGGCTATCTCAAAATTTCTATTAGATACAATTCTGGACAATACGACGTGTGTGTGAGGGGAAGGGGATGTAGCTGCCCTCGATCACTTTGACTCTCAAAAAGAACACTAGAGCGTCTGATTATCAATCCAATGAGCCCCCTCCAAAGTTTATATGACCAAGTTCTCAGTACAAACCTTTATGCCCCCAGGGCATAACTTACAAGCCTTGCCAAAAGATTGACTTCTTTTGATGACCAGGGTGGTATCAACTCTTTGGCGGAATGTTCTGCGGAGTTACAAAATAATCCATTAGATATTGAAAGAGTAATTAATAATTCAGTTGGAAGTAGAAATCAGAAGAATAATGATCCTAGTTTGGGTAATAAAAGTCAGTATGTTTCGCAATTAAATGGATCTGCCCCCTGTAAACGAAAGATTTTCTTTGAGAGATAGGCTTGAGAATCTGTCTTTCGAGATAGGAATTTTCCCTGAATCTCTCAAGCGAACAAAGGTTACAGTGCTGTACAAAGGTGGTTCTCGGAGTGATCCTGCTAATTATAGGCCAATTTCTCTCCTATCAGTTTTCAGCAAAGTTTTTCAGAAGGCTATGCTATCCAGGCTTCTTAGTTTTATGGATGCAAAAGAATTGTCGCATGATTTCCAGTTTGGATTCAGAGCGAATCACTCTAAAGGGCATGCTTACACAGCTCTCTTGAATTTTGTTCATTTGGCAATAGACTCTGGTCATATACTGGCAGCTTTATTTTTAAATGTTCGTAAAGCTTTTGATTCCTTGACTCATCGAATTCTTCTTTGGAAACTATCACATATTGGTATAAGATCAAATGCTTTCTTTTGGTTTGAATGATATCTTTCTGGTAGGCTTATTTCCATTGATCTGCTTTTCAAGAGCCCTTCTGAAGTAGATAATGGCGTCCTTCAGGGATCTGTTCTTGGCCCAAATTTATTTCTGATTTTATTTGTTAATGATCTAATTTCGGCATTTACAAATACTAGGCCTCTGGCATGCTGCAAGCTGTGTCATCCTGATGTTTGTTCGTATTCTAATACTGCTTCTAATGAAGATTTTCTCGTTGCTTTTGCTGATGACACCACTCTTGGAACCCTTGGGAAGACGGAATGTGATAACAAGTTTAACCTCGTGGCAATATTTGAGAAAGTTATTTCATGATTTGATGGAAATTACTTGGCCTTGAATGTTGGTAAGTCACATTCTCCTATTTTTTCTCGAATTGGTATAGGTTTTCCTCATCTTACATAACTTCAGGTGTCACAAGGCTCCTTTTGTAGACCAGAGAATAGGGTGGTCCGGTTTCTTGGTATCCTGCTTGATGAGAGCCTTTCATTTAGAAACCATATAGCCATGATTAGGGTTAAAGTCTCACGGAGGTTGGGTATCATTTGAAAACCTAGACACACATTTCCTAGATCTATTTTGAAGCTTCTTTCTTTCTGCCTTGTCCAGTCACATCTTTCCTATTGTCCCATTGTACAGATGTCTACTTTTCTTCTACACTGCGGTCACTTTCTGTCATGCATAATAAAGCACGGCGTCTGGTCATGGACACCAACCGTTGGTCACCAACACCGCTCTTATATCTACAGTGTATTTACATTCTTTCTTGTGCTTCTTTTGTCTTTCCTCAGCTTCATGGCAATCTTCAAAAATCTCTTCAAAAATCTCCTATGTTTATTTCTGATTCAGCTCCATATAGCCTTCGTTCTTCATTTAGTATCTGTATTCCTCCTACCCCTACTATGCGATCCGATTTCTATCCTCTCATTGCTTGTCAACAGGTCTGGAGTTCACTATCATCTTCAGCACAGAGATGCCTGTACTGAAATTTTTGGTTGTTGCGTATATTGTGTTTTTTTTTTGCAACCCCCTTGTATCCCTGGCCATGGAGTCTTTCAAGGGGAATAAGGGTATTGTATTTCCATTTTGTATTTATTGGTGAATATAACTCTGAAATCTGAAAAAAGTCCTGATTTAATACGAAACCAACTGCTAACCTCATTTCCTACCTTAACCGCAGCAGTGTTATTCTCGTACATAGCACTAATTACTTTAATGTATTTGTGTGGCATACCATACAAGGATAAGACCTTTGCTAAATTTCTTTTATCAACAGAATCGAACGCTTGCTCATAATCTATAAGACTGAGAACCAAAGGTGTCTGATAACTCAGGAACTTCATTGTCACTTTTCTTTTATCCCAGCCTGTTGCCACAGTGAAGAAACAGATTGCTTTTTATCATCCTCCACGTCACGCATTTTCATTTAACCTTTAGCAGAGTTGTTTGTGTTTCGCAGTATTTCTTCGAGGAGATCCATTGGATTAAGATAGATTTCATAATCTAAAGGATGTGCAAGGCGTCCTATAACAACTTCCTTGGATTCTAAAATTTACATTTGGCTTTATGAATGTGATTCAAAATCACTTTCAGTGGTCTGTGATGGATGTGCTGTTAAACTGATTTTGTGATAAACTTGTCCGGATACTTTGAAGCTGAGAGCATTACAATTATTTATGGTTTGATCATCATTAACAATTTATGAAGTTATTGCAAAAATGAGTTCAAGTTTTGTATTTAGTTGTAGAGTTCTATAGAAAGCAAGTTATATCCTACAACAAGCAGAGCCATATTTTTGGGAAAATGTGGAGGTGGTAATCCCATTCGACCAAGCAGGCAGCAACCTTTAAATAAATTATTTTTGTTGCCTACTTTTCAAGCTAGAAAATGGAAGATTCCACATTGAATACATACTACGTTGGATGGTCCAATGACTTGTACTTATACTTGCGTAGTTGATGGTACTTTCGTAAGTTTTCCTGGGTTTTGCACCACAATTTGTTGGCGTCGAAGAATGCGATGGCTTTGCTGTCCTAACGTCACATGTCTTTCTTTTTAACTTGTATTTTTGACTTGTTCCGATTTTCGCTGTCAATTGTCTTCTAATAGCACAATTCTTTGCTCTTCATTGCCATTTTGACTCCTACTATTGCTTGTAATTTACGCTGTCGCGTATTTTCTAACAGCATATTTCTTCGTTCTCACTATCGTACATCTTCTAACCACATATTTTTTTTATCTTAATTTTCATTTTTATTCGTTCTGATCCTCATTATCACATCAACCGCAAATTTTTTGTTCTTCAATTTCGTTTTGAGTCGTTGTGATTCTAGCTGCCACTTATCTTGTAACGTCATATTTATTTGTTCTTGAATTTTTTTTTTTGACTCGTTGCAACTGTTGTTTTTGCAAGAATTCTAATCATATATTTCTTTGTGTTTTATTTTCGTTTATCATTGCTTCAGACGTTTCTCAATGTCTTTTGCCTTAGCTGCTTGGTTTGGTCTAGTGACTTTTGATGTTCTAAGTTGTTCACTTTCACCCTTACATTTACGTTTCTTAGGTCGTACCCCTAGTTTTGTCTCATTTGATGGTCCAGTTTGGTCATTTTGAGCTCACGTTTTTGTCCTCTTTTGTCCTTTTTTGTTCTCATTTTGTGGTTAATTTAATAATTTTTTTGTCCTCTAGATATTATGAAGCTTCTAAAAATGCCTATTGAAATTTATATCACCCATTATGAATCCATGAATTAACATATCTGTAAGTGTTTGTTTCATAAATTCCCATAAAACTGATTGATAATGTAATTTCCTGGCGTCATCACTTTCAATCGATATAATTACTAAACCAATCTATTTATCCTGATTTATTGTTGATGTCATATACTTTTTTTGTGTGTTTTAGCCTGAAAAATGATCTTTCTCCAAAAGTAACGCTTACTGGAATTGTCAAGAATAGGCTATTTCACAATGCCGAAAAAAATGTTCATTTTGATGCCCGCTCAGGGCCCTTTCAAACGCTGGGCTCGATTGGGTCCAATCGTTCCGATTGCTCTTTATCCAGCCCTGACGCTGAGGGTATTGTGGAGGGGGAGGGGGCTGTCATCCTCAAAGACATAGTTTCCAGACTATTCAACTACGTTGAACAAAATGGATCTCAAAATTTAGATATTTCGGGAATTGATAGATGTGGGGTGGGGGGCTTGTTGTCCTCTAAACACATTTGACTAATAAAAAGGACCCCATCCCTTTCAATTTTAAATTGAATGAGCCTTTTTCAAAGTTTCTACGACAACAAAGGGCCAGATAAAAATTTCCATCAGAAGCATTATAGGAAAATACAAGGTGTGTGGGGGGATATACATCCTCTAATCACCCTGAATCTTAAATAGGGCACTAAGACTTCTGATTACCAATCCAGTGAGCCGTCTCCGAAGTTTATACGATTACCCTTTTTATATTAACCAAATATACCCCCAGGGTATAACTTACAACCCTGGCGTTGAGGGCAAGGTGGGGGAGTTGTCATCATCTGACATAATTTTCGGACCTACCAACTACGTTGAACAAAATGGCTATATCAAAATTTAGATTGGATGGGTTTGGGGAAAAGGTGTGCCTGGGCAGGGGTTTGTTGCCCTCCGATCACTTTCGACTCCGATCACTTTCAATCCCTTTCAATTTCCAATCGAATGAGCTCTTTTCGGAGTTTCTAAAACGGCCATTTATAAATTTCTATCAGATACATGTTCGGAAAATGTGAGGTTTGGGGGGGGGGTATTCTAACTTTGATCACTCTGAATCTTAAAAAGGGCATTAGAACTTCTGATTACCAATCCAATGAGCTGCCTCCGAAGTTTATACGATCACCCTTTCTATATATACCTTATATACCCCAGGGCTTAACTTACAACCCTTGCCCTGAGTGCTCTAGGGGTGTTGTTATCCTCAAAGACATAATTTCCTTACTTTTCAACTACGTTGAACGAAATTACCGTCTCAAATTTTTGATTTGGTGGGATGTGTTTGAGGCAATGGTGGGCGTAAGAGGGGGTTAGATGCCCTCCAATCATTTTGACTATTGAAAAGAGCACTAGCCCTTTGAATTTCCAATTGAATGAGCCCTTTTTGAAGTTTTTACGACAACAAATTGCCATCTCAACATTTCCATTAGATACATTTCGGGAAAATACGAGGTGTTTTTTTTGGGGGGTGGGGGTTTGGGGGTTTGGTGGGATACCCACCGTCTGATTATTCTGAATCTGAAAAAGGGCACTAGAACATTTGATTTCAGAACATCTGATCTGAGTCCATTCTGGAGTTTTTGCGATCACCCTTTCTATATATACCTTATATACCCCCAAGGCAAAACTTATAACCCTTGCCCTGAGGGCTATGGGGGTTAGTCATCCTCAAAGACATAATTTTCGGACATTTCAATTACTTGGAACAAAATAATCGATCTCAAAATTTTGATTGGATGTGTTTGGGGAAATGGTGGTCATGGGAAGGTCTTTATTTGCCCTCCAATCCCGTTTGACTATTAAAAAGGACACGAGCCCTTTCAATTTTCAATTGAATGAGCTCTTATCAAAGTTTCGATGACAGAAAAGGGCCATCTTAAAATTTCTATCACGTGCATTTCGAAAAAATACGAGGTTTGTGGGCGAAGGGGGGTATCCACCCTCCAATCGCTTTGAATCTCAAAAAGGGCACTATAACTTCTAATTAGCAATCTATTGAGCATCCTCTGAAGTTTATACGATCACCCTTTCTATATAAACCTTAAATGACCCCAGGGCATAACTTAAAACCCTTGCCCTGAGGGCTGTGGATAGTTGTCATCCTCGAAGACATAATTTCTGGATCTTTAAACTACGTTGAACAAAATGGCTATCTCAAAATTTTGATCGGATGTGTTTGAGGAAATGATGGGCGTGGGAGGGGGGTTAGTTGCCCTTCAATCACTTTCGACTATTAAAAAGGGCACTAGTCTTTTCAATTTCCAATCGAATGATATAACTCCTAATTGACAAAAAATAATTTCATAATATTTTCTTTTATATTACGATGCTTCAAACGTAAAAACTTTTAAACTTTAACACGTGGGTTTTAAAGAATAATAGAGAAAAAATGAAGTTCTATTAACTCTTAGAAATAATCTTGCAATGTGATTTTACTGATAGAAATTAGTAATTAGTAGGTAATAACAGATATTTAACCATAACTTAGAGATGACAAATAAAATCAAGTTCGATGGTCCCGATTGCATCTCTTTAAGCAAAATATGATATTCTGTAAAAACTCTTTAAAAATTACAGGCCTATGGTGAGTAGGAAGAAAAAGAACGAGATTCAAACGGATAAGCCTATATCTCCCTTGTGCAACAAGGCGACCTCAGTGTTAAGAAAGAAAGAAGTTGTATTAATACAATTTTGAAAATAAAGAAATTTATAATACAAAATGAAAAAGCAACAACATGTAAATACAAAGTATTATTTTACAAGTTCAGTTCAGTTCATTTTATTTAACAACAAAAATACATTTAACTAATTTTCCAATACCCGCCCAAAGATACAAAAAGGCACTTGCAAGTGGGTGGGTACATTCAACTCATCTACTTACTAATAGTTAGCTATAAACAAAGAAACAAGAAATAATAGAAAAAAAGCACTTGCAACTGAGTGGGTATATACAACTCATCTACTTACATCAATAATTAACTATAAACAAAGAAACAATAAATAATAATAATAATAAAAAAAAATATGAACCTTGACCTAAAAATATTCTATTAATATATTTTTAAATAAACCCAGGTGCTCAGCCACCAGAATGCTCTCAGGAACAGAGTTCCACACATTAGGTCCTGAAAATCTAGGATGGAAGCTATTTCTATTCGGAACTGGTGCCAATTCTATTTGAACAATGAAGTCACTAGCATGACGAGTTTCATAATAGTGCAAAGACCTATTGTCACTAAAATAATCCCACTAAACCTCTGGACTAACATTATGACACCATTGATAGGCAAAAATTTATATTTGGTAGTCCCGTAGCTGTCCTACATTAACCAATTACAACTTATTGAAGCAAGCTGAAGTATTATGTATACCTTCAACATACTCACTAATAAGACGCATCGCTTTATTTTGAAGAGTCTGAACACGTTTAAAATTCATATAAAAAATGGTTGCCCAGAACATACAGGCAAACGAAGCATATACATGAATTAGAGCATGGTATAAAAGCAATACAAATCTTTGGGGTAAAAATTTTTGTATACGACGAATCACTCCAAGGCCACGTGCAACCTCTGTTGCGACAAAATTACTATGGCGTTTCCACGAAAAGTTACAATCAATATAAAAACCTAAGTACCGGATTTCCTGAAATTGAACTAAAGGCTTATTATTAAACAGAGTTCTACCATCAATATAACTGGGCTTGCCTACTCTTGAATATACAATAAAATTAGTCTTTGTAACATTTACTGATAACAAACTCAAACTAGTAAAAACAAAAAAATTTCTCAGAAAACAATTCACTTTTGACACAAGACCTTCCGAACAACGACTAGAAAAAGTAACAAATGACGTTAAGCAACAATTTGGAAGATAAAACCTCACACTATCCAAATAAACCAAATACATAAGTGAAAAGGACCGATCCCTGTGGCACACCACACAACACATGATAAAGGGAAGAAAAAACATCATCAATCATCAGTTTAATAGACCTTCCACACAGATAACTTTCATACCACTTCAAATTCACTCCTTTAATACCCAAGCATTCTAGTCTTTGCAATAAAGTTTTACAATCTTCCGTGTCAAATGCTTTCTTAAAATCAAAAAAGACTGTTAGGGGGTATTTTATCACAAAATTGTAACAAAAATACAATACAAGAAGATTCTTCTATAACAGCACAGAAGTAAATTTCTTCTTTTTTTTAAAGTTAGATTTAAACCCTTTTTTATGACTTCCTACTTTGATGATGTAGCTGCATGGCATTTCACTTCATCCAAGCACTTCCTCCCTCTTTGTCACTCTATCTACTTCAGTTGTGTTGTAAAGGTAGTAATCCTTCACTTTATTTGGAACAGAATAATCCGAAGTCTTGTCAAATCTATCACCTGGCGCTGCAAAATCGGCTTTTGGCCCCACGTGCTAGACCCAAAATTATGCAAGAATCTTAGCCATTATGATTGCATGACCAAAGTAGTCCTGCAATTCTTTCAAAATCCCATTTCCATCTACAAATTTTTCTTTTTACGAAAAGTGTCCTATTTTATCCTATCAAAAACAGAAACTAATAATACCTTTCAGTAGTGAGACACAAAACAAGTCCCTCATTCTTCCTATGCCCATGGTCCTCTCTTCAGTGGCATTTTAATTGAAACTTGGAAATATTGCACCTATATTAAAGCGGAAATAAACAATAGAATTGTTTTTTTAAACCTTTTGACATTAAAGTACTGTATTAAGACATTTTTTCACTAAAGTAGCTGGCTTTATTTTGTTATTTTAATTATCCTTATGGTTTCTTCAGAAGTTGAAGGTACATATTCAACTGACAATGAAGAGTTTTTTAAAAGTATAAAAATTTTTATCACCTAAACATGATGATGATCTTCTGGAGGTTTCACTTAGCATACCTGAACAGCTAGAAGCTGATTTTGACCCTTTTAAACTGGATTTTCATATTAGCCGGATTGAAGGTATGTTTTTAACCAGCTGGGGATTTTTTTAATCTGCTCAAAGGATAGGTAAGGTATCACACAATTCCTAAATCATAGGCAGCACAAACTAAGTAAAGGAATATTTTGGCGCAATGTATTTTTTTTTTTTTTTTTGGTTTCTTTTAGACAAGGGCACTTTGTATCGAAGAAGTTGTCGTAGAAACTTCGAAAAGGGCTCATTCGATTGGAAATTAAAAGGGCTTTGCACTTTTCAATAGCCGAAAATGATTGGAAGGCAACTAGCAACCCTTCCTCAACCACCCTTACCCCAAACACATCCGATCAAAATTTTGAGAAATCTATTTCGTTCAACGTAGTTGAAAGATCTGGAAATTATATCTTTCAGGAGGACAGTCCCCCCAGAGCCCTCATGGCAAGGGTTGTAAATTATGCTCTGGAGGCAAATAAGGTTTTTATAGATAGCGTTGTCGCAGAAAATTCAAAAAGGACTTATTCGATTTGAAATTGAGAGGACTAGTGCCTTTCTTATTAGTTGAAAGTGGCCAGAGGGCGAATGCCCCTCCTCACACCCATGATTTCCCCAAACACTTCTGATAGAAATTTTGATATGGTAATTTTGTTCAACGTATTTGAGAGGTCGGGAAATTATGTTTTGAGGATAACAAATCCCCCTAGCCCTCAGGTCAAGGGTTGTAAACTATGCCTTGGGGGCATATAAGGTTTTTTAGAGAAAGCATGGTCATAGAAACTTTGGATGGGGCTCAGTGGATTGGTAATCAGAAGTTCTAGTGCTCTTTTTAAAAATCAAAGTGATATAAGGGCAACTAGCCCCCACCCCCTCCCCTACACCCACACAAACATGTCGTATTGTCCCAAAATACATCTAATAGATATTCTGAGATAGCCATTATATTAAAAATAGTCTAAACATCATTTAACAAGGCTTTTGGGTTTAAAAACCCCCCAGAGATTAGGGGTAAGGGTTGTAAGTTATTCCCATGGGTTTTTTAATGTTTTTATTGAAGGAATGACTGTTTAACTTTAGAAGAGGCTCAGTCTTTATCCCTGAGAAAGACTATCATACGCAGCGCAATAGTGCTACCTAAGTAAAGAACGATGTTGGCACTATCAAATTTTTTTCTAGACCACGGCACTTCGTATCGAAGGAGTTGTCGTAGAAACTTCGAAAAGGGGTAAAACGATTGAAATTTGGAATGGCTGGTGCCCTTTTTAATAGTCGAAAGTGATTGTAAGGCAACTACTACCCTTTTCACGCTCACCATTTCCCCAAACACATCCAATAAAAATTTTGAGATAGCCATTTTGTTCAACGCAGTGGATTTAGAGATAAGAATTTCTTTTTTGAGGGGGATACTCCTCACAGCCTTCAGAGAACCCCCCAAAGCCCTCAGGGAAAGGGTTGAAAGTTATGCCCTGGGGGCATATAAGGTTTTTACAGAAAGCTTTGTCGTAGAAACTTCATAAAGGGCTCATTTGATTGGAAGTTTAAAGGCCTAGTTCCCTTTTTAATATTCGAAAGAGATTGGAGGGCAACTAACCCACCTTTCACGCCCCTCTTTTTCCAAAACACGCCCAATCGAAATTATGAGATTGCCATTTTTTCAACATAGTTGAAAGTTCTGGAAACTAGGTTGTTGAGGATGACAACCCCCCCCCCCCATAGCCCTCAGGACGGGGTTTGGCAGTTATGCCCGGGGGGTATATAGCGTTTTTAGAGAAAACGTTGTCGTAGAAACTTCAAAAAAGGCTCATTAGAATGGACACTGAAATGGCAAGGGCCCTTTTTAATAGTCGAAAGTGATTAGGAGGCAGCTAACACCCCTTCCATGCCCACCATTTACCCAAACACATCCAATAAAAATTTTAAGATAGCCATTTTGTTGAACGCAGTTGAAAGTTCTGCAAATTATATATTTGAGCAGAACACTCCTCCCACAGTCTTCAGGGCAAGGGTCAGAAGTCATACCCTGGGGTCATATCAAAGCTTTATTGAAAGTTTGGTCGTAGAAACTTAAAAAGGACTCATTCGATTGGAAATTCAAATAGCTAGTGTCCTTTTTAATAGTCAAAAGTGATTAGAGGACAACTAACCCCCTTTCACTTCCATCATTTCCCCAACCACATACAATCAAAATTTTGAGATAGCCAGTTTGTTCAACGTAGTTGAAAGCTCTGGTAATTAGGTCTTTGGTGATGACTACCACCCCAAATCCCTCAGAGTAAAGGTTGTAAGTTATGCCCTGGAAGCATATAAGGTTTTTATAGAAGGTATTTTCGTAGATAATTTCTGAGACCACACTGGCCAATCATGATAAAACGAAACAATAAAAAAAAACAAAAAACAAGTGAGTCCTACGTTCTTCTCTTTTTTTTTACTATTGTTTTGTTTTCGCAGAAACTTCAAAAAAGGTTCATTTGATTGAAAATTCCAAAGCCTAGTGGCCTTTTTAATAGTCGAAAGTGATTGGAGGGGTGTTAATCCTCTTCTCATTTTCCAAAATAAATCCAATAGAAAATTGTTTAAATAGACATTTTGTTAAGCGTAGTTCAAAGGTCTGGAAATTGTCTTTAAGGATGAAACTCCCCCTGCAGCCTCAGGGAAACGTTTGTAAGTTATGCCCTGGGGGCATATAAGGTTCTTATAGAAAGTGTTGTCGTAAAACCTCAAAAAGGGCTCACTCAATTGGAAATGGAAAGGAATAGTGCCCTTTTCAATAGTTGAAAATACTTGGAGCGTAACTAACCACCCTCTAACGCCCACCATTTCCCCAAACACATGCAATCAAAACTTTGATATATTCATTTTGTTCAGCGTAGTTAAAAGGCCTGGAAAATAGATCTTTTAGGATGATAACCCCCTTAGAGCCCTCAGGGCAAGGGTTGTAAGCTATACCCTGGGGACATATAAGGTTCTTATAGACACTGTTGTCGTAGAGACTTCCAAAAAAGCTCATTTGATTGGAAATTGAAAGGGCTAGTGCGCTTTTTAATAGTGAAAAGTGATTGGAGAGCAACAAACCCACCTCTCATGTCCACCATTTCCCAAAACACTTCCAATTAAAATTTTGAGATAGGTATTTTCTTCAACGTAGCTGAAATTTCTGGAAATTATGATTTTGAGGATTAAAAACCCCCAAACCCCTCAGGGCAGGTGTTGTAGGGTATTTCCTGGGGGCATATAAGGTTTTTTATGGAAAAAGTTGTCGTAGAAACTTCAAAAAAGGCTCATTCAATCAAAAATTGAAAGGGGTAGTTCCCTTTTTAATAGGCTAGTCGAAACTTATTCGAGGGAAACTAACCCCCCTCTCAAGCCCACCATTTCCCCAAACACATCAATCAAAATTTTGAAATAGCAATTTTTTCAACGGAGTTGAAAGTTCTGGATATTACGTCTTTGAGGATGATACCCCCACACCCCTTAGGGCAAGGGTTGTAAGTTATGCCCTGGGGGCATATATTTGATTGGAAATTGAAAGCGCTAATGCCCTATTTAATAGTCGAAGGTGATTGGAGGGCAAATTACGCTCCTCTCGCGCAAACCATATCCCCAAACACATCCAATCAAAATTTCGAGATAGACATTTTGTTAGTAGTTGAAAGTTCTGGAAATTAGGTCTTGGCCAGCGTTGTCGTAGAAACTTCAAAAAGGACTAATACAATTGGGAATTGAGAGGGCTAGTGCCCTTATTAATAGTAAAAAGCGATAGAAGGGCGAATGCCCGCCCCCCCCCCATGCCCATCATTTCCCCAAACACTTCTGATAAATATTTTGATATAGCAATTTTGTTGAATGTAGTTGAAGGGTCCGGAAATTATGTTGTTGAGTATGACAACCCCGTCACAGCCCTCAGGGCTAAGGTTGTACGTTATGTTCTTGGGGCAAATCATGTCTTATAGAAATTGTTGCCGTAAAAACTTGAAAAAGGGCTCTTTCAATTGGAAATTGAGAGGGCTATTGCCCTTTTTAATAATAGAAAGTAATCAGAGGGAGAATCCCCCCATTCCCCACATCCCACGCCATTTCCCCAAACATTTCCGATCAACATTTTGATATGTCCATTTTGTTCAACGTAGTTGAAAGGTATAGAAATTATGTCTTTGAGGATGAAAGACCTCCCTCCAAAACCCTCAGGACAAGGGTCGTAAGTTATACCCTTGGGGCATATAACGTTTTTATAGAAAGTTTTGTCCTACAAGCTTCAAAAAGGGCTCATTCGATTGGAAATTGACAGGACTAGTGCCTTTTTTTATTAGTCGAAAGTGATCAGGGGGCAAATGTCTCCCTCCACACCTATCATTCCCCTAAACACTTCCAATCAAAATTTTGATACAGCCATTTTGTTAAGCCTATCAGAAAGGTCTGGAAATTAGGTCTTTGAGGATAACAAATCCCCCCAGCCCTCAGGGCAAGGGTTGTTAGTTATATCCTTGGGACATGTAGGGTTCTTATAGAAAGTGTGGTCATATAGACTTCAAAGGGGACTCATTGGATTGGTAATCAGACGCTCTAGTTCTCTTTTTAAGAGTCGAAGTGATCAAAGGACAGCTACCCTCCCCCTCCACCCCCTACCCACACACGTCATATTGTCCCAAAATGCGTCTAATGGAAATTTTGAGATAGCTATTCCATTCAAAATAGTCTAAATATCATATAACAAGGCTTTTGGGGTTTAAACAAACCCCAGAGATTAGGGGCAAGGGTTTTAAGCTATACCCAGGGGGTATTTCAGGTTTTTATGGAAGAGATATTTTTTTTAACTTCAGAAGAGGCTCTGTCTTTCTCCAAGAAAAAGATTATGTCAATATAAAACGAACAAAAATTAATCAAAAAAACTTTTTGCACAAAATATGTTTTTCAAAAAGAAGTAAAGAACTCCATTAAACCAAAAAGGAACAGAAATAGAATCAAATAATCTAACAAGCATACAACTACCACAAATCAGTATCAATAAATAAATGAAACCCAAAACAAACAAAAATTAAAATAAGTCAAACTCAAAACGAGCAGAAATTAATCTAAGTAAGGTTCTAAACCCTATGCTTTTTAAAAGCCAGAATATAATTTGTAATTTACTGAAAAAAATTATTTTAAAGATTTTCACTTTTATAACTAAGAAATCAAAAATTAATTAAGATTTTAAGGAATAAATATCAGCATAAGCATATTAAACTGACAACGCACATTTTTTTCAGTAAATTCATTTGATTTTTTTTTAAATTGAAAAATTCATTTAAAAATTGCTAAAATCAGAAAACTTTTTCTACACACATCACATATAAAAGGTTATTCACGTGAATGCAGTCTTTGATGTGTATTCTAATTGAAAGCTTGCGAAAAACCCTTCTCATATAAATAAGATTTAATTGGTTACTCATCCATATGCCCTTTTTGGTAATTGTTCAAATTTCCTGATTGAGAAAAGGTTTTGTCACAAACATTACACTTAAACGGTTTCTCAGCCGTATACGTTCTTTGATGAATGCTCAAATGTGCTGCTTGAGAAAAGCTTTTGTCAAAAACTACACACTTAAACTGTTTTTTACCCGAATGCAATCTTCTTTAAAATCCAGCTGGTACCAAATCGGCCTCTTGTTCATTTGATATTGCTCCCTTCTGCACAAACTGTCACCAAAAATACACAAAAACGGATGTATCAACATAATCTGTGGCGTTTTGAATGTTTAATGTTTGGCAACTGCGCAATATTGATGGCTGCAAATTCGGAAGAAGCAGTTAGCCTCTTCCGAATTTACCTGAGGGTAAATTCGGAAACTGCACAGCTGTTTTTAAACTCGAAGCAGTTTAAGCAGTTGTAAACTGCACAACAATTTAAACTCGAAGCAGCCAAAGGACAATTCCCTTGGCAATATAGAATAAGAATTCACCAGCTTCAAAATCCAAGTAAGTCAGGTGACACACCAAGGGAAGCCACTTAGAATGACAATTGGGTATAAATATAAGCAGAAAATGACAGATATGGATCTACTTAGTTGCTGTCCCAGAGATAAGATTCAAGTCTGGGGCGTAGGGATATTCATATTCTGTCACCATCATTTCCTACTTTACCTTAGGCTAAATGTAACCAGTATTCTCAACAAATCTAGACTAGGCCTATATAATAAAAGGTATAGGCATAATCATTCTGTTTTTTTTTTTAATAAAAATTATATGGTGGTTATCCCAGATTTGTCTCTCTCTCACTTTGACTATCTGTCTTGGCTTTTTCTACAACTATTCATGTCTTGATTCCTCCAAATACTTGATTTTAATTCAAGATGCCTAAGAGCTACCCTTTCTAATTACCAGAAAACTTTTCTCTTGATTCCTTATAAAGCTTAGCTTAATAGCCTTTGTAAGATGGACCTAGCCCACCAAAAAACTTAAATTCTGAAGAATATGCATAAGGTTACTTACAGGTCTCTGAAGCACTAAGCTTATTTTCACGATTTACCATTTCCTAGTCTTCTCTGTAGTCTAAATGATTTGACATGTTTTTCCATTTAAAAAATATACAAGACTGACATCACTTATCCTCAAGTACTCCTGAGCATTCTATTACTTATTGCACTAACCTCTGATGTCATGTCCACCCTCATGAAAAGCTTAGATTAGTAATCCCACTTGTCTTGACAAGTAATGGAACACAATAATTTAGCTACAATGAAAGTGAATATATCACTTGATGTCTTTTTTATGCTTTTTCATAATTAAATAACTGCTTCCGGGGCAAATTTGTGTTTGCATGCTCAAAACAGCCCATTAGTTACCAAAACTTTATCAGCATGTTTCTAAAGGAAAACTGGCTAGTTAGACAAAATTGCCATTTGTAGCTGATTCAAGATTTTTTTTTTTTTACACTTAGGCTAATAGTAAAATGTTATTTTGAAAACAAATTTATATAAATTTTTAAAAAGAGCTAGAAACCCCCAAAAAATAATGTCAATTTTGTTGGGATGTCATTTTGAGGGGTTTTAGGCTATCATAAAAAAAAAAAAATTAAATTTGTAAGAGACAAAAAGACAAATGAGAGACAATACCTACCAAATTGGTTATTTTCAAGAGACTGCTATTAAGAAATGGAATGCAAAGAGTAGTTTTCATTGCCTTTACAATATTGAAACTGTTGTTTTTTTAGGTCTAGGGGGGAGGTACCCAGGGTAGGTTATATATTTAATATATGCTATGCTTTACCCCCACCCCCCTAATGTGGAAAAAAATTGCCCAAATTTGTTTTGAAACTATTATATATTCATTCTATTTTATTTTTATTCATTAGCATTAACCAAACTTGACTGTTTGGATGTGACCATATAATACACCAGTACCAGCAATTTTTTCTCATTAGCCAGTTTCATTTTATAAAACAAGCTTATAAGCTTCTGGTGACTATGGGACATTTTTAGTCCTTTAAGTGCTCAAAAAGGAATTTGCCCCATAAATGATTATTGAAATCTGAAGGAGCATAAGAAAAGGCAGTAAATTGTAGTTTAATTACTTTTTGCTATCTTGAAAAGGGGTTAGGTTAGAAAAATGAACCTTTCAATAATGAATTGAAGGCTAAAAATATACTCTGGGAAGGTATTTCCAAGCTTCCATGTTAACCCTCATCTGATTTCTAAGTCTTAGAAATTTTTCCTACTTTTCAGGTCTATTACCTATTGATATGTTAACAAAACAACATTTTATATTAATTTACCTGATGTGCAAGTATATAGCCCAAATTATAGATTTCTTATCATTTTTTTCCATGTGTGTTAGTTGTTTTAACCCATGTCCCTGTAAATTGAATCAACTGTGACAAAGCAATAACTAGAAAAACAAGTTACAGGTGGCAAAATGCATTGAGAATATAAATTAAGCTATATATTTGCACATAAAGGGGGGGGGGAGTATAGCAAGGCTGACTATTTTGAAGTAAGAATTATTTTCTTATTATGTTTCCTTTTCTCCAGTTAGTTTTCTAGGAAAATACCAAGGTAGGTACTTTGAAATACCTTCCTGGTACATACTTAGTGTGTAGACTCATCCCTGAAAGTTTCATTTTCCTAACATAACCCTTTTCCAAGATAGGAAAAAGTAGCTAAACTAGAATTTTATCTAGAATGTATTAAATAATTTATTCACTTTGATTCAAGTTTAATTATGTTGCAAACTGCAAATTTACCAAAAAGTATTAACCCTAGACACCCCCGAGGGTCTACAACCTAGACAATTGAACGATTAAAAGGAATAACAAATTATGTAAAGTGATTATAAGTTAACTCTTCTTATCAGCTTCAAGCTCTGATTGATTAGTATAAGATATAGAGTTTTGTATAAACTATAGGCTAAAGATGTAACCTCAGTAGTGCTCTGATAATTTTAAACATATGATATCCAAAAAAAATCCTAGGTAAATATTTTTCGACTTTTGGTGAATTTGTTAGGCCTACTGGATGTTTAGATCATCAATTTATGGAGCCTAGAAATCTTAATTGTAGCCATCAAACACTATACAGTTTGAAAGTATTTGCCAAAAGTTTATAAAGCTGTTTACAACAATACATTTATAAACAGTGTCAGTTTTGGTTTAACCAGAGGTTTAACCAGTTGCTTGTTTCATGCAAAAACAGTTGACAACTGGGTTTGTCAATGTTTCTAGCAAAAACAACAGTAGAGCTCAATCTGGTTGACTGGTTGAGCTGAAACAGTCTATATGGTGCATGCAAAAAGCACCTTAAGGGCTGGGCACATGAAACTGATTTTGGGAACTGGTTTCCAAATCAGCGCCGATTTTAAAAGAAATTTATGTCAATTTGAGCTTGAAATTTTTTTTAGTTTTTGCCGCCAATTTACAAAATAAGTGCCATCATGATCATCATTTTCATCATGATCATCACAAAAAATAGGGATAAAAATAGTCAGCCAGAGATGTCTATGGTGAAAGACCCCACTACTGAGCTGAGATCAATCATGCAACTAATAATAAACTCCAACGGACTATTTGTGTCCATGATTTTATGTTTTGAAAATATTGCACAAGAAATTTTTCTTACCACTATTGTTTGTCCACTGATGCTGAAATTGGTTCCAGAAATCAGCTATGTGTGCTGAGCCCTTTAGGGCATAGCTAGACAAGCTTGTGAATGCTGCTTAAGTTTTGAGGAAAAAGTTTCATCCAGTAAATTATAAAGAATTTCAAAGCAGAATCAGGGCTCTTGAGAAGGAATAACCATAAAAATCTGAAAAGAACATAAAAAACCTGGGTAAAATTCTGGTTTTGCTACTTTTTGCTATCTTGGAAAGGGGTTAGTTTATCAAAATGAAAATATTCAGGGATATATTTACAGACTAAAGTAAAGCCCAGGAAGTTATTTTGAAGAACATGCCTCAACATCTTCCCCTCCTTAAAATGCAGATTATTGCACATTACTGCTTATTTTTGCTCTTATTTCATCATATATTACTGTTATAATCATAAATCAGTGTTTAAATTACAAAATTTTAGCTTTTAACCTTGTTTATTAAAGTGTAATCCACAATCATATTTCCATTTTATAGCAATTCCCTTTAATTAATTGCAGACCTTGGTCTGTATCTGTCATTACAGGATTCTGTAAGTACAGGATTAGTCTACTTAGAAGAAAACACTAGCTACAAAACAGTGATTGAAATGTATTGAAAATCCTATTTCAAAATGCAAATATGATCTTCTCTCAACTACCCATTTTTTGCTCCTTCCCTATCTAATTCTCAAAATATGTAAAGGTCTAGAATAGCTTTGCTTCAGAAGGTGAAATGCTGAAACAAAAGAAAGACCATTTTTATTTTTGTGTTTTGCATAATTAATCAAATCACCATAAAAATCTGAAAAGAACATTGAAAACTGGAAAATATTTAAATAAGTTTTAAATCTTATCCAAATCTTAAAGCAATAAAACATACCACAAATTATATATATCCCATACATTATCTGTTTGTTGAATTTGTCAATTTTAATTAAGTTTATGGGTATTGGGTTGAAATTAAAGAGTTCTGTAGTGCAAGATATGTAAGAAGTATATATGGGTTTGGCTATATATTTGCACAGTAGCAAGAGTTAGGGGGTTAAGTAAGATGAAGCACTTAGTAATGATAGGCTTTATATAAGTATTTTAGGGTCTTGTTTAAGGTTGAAATAGTATCAATCATAGGCAGCGCAATAGGGCTGTCTAAGTAAAGAACAATGTGGGCACAATGTATTATTTATTTTTTAATCTCCATACCCGGTGCTTTGTATCAAAGGAGTTGTTTTAGAGACTTCAAAAAGGGCTCATTTGATTGGAAATTGGAGTGACTAGTGCCCTTTTTAATAGTCAAAAGTGATCAGAGGGCAACTAGACCCCTCCCCCCATGCCCATCATTCCCCCAAACACATCCAATCAAAATTTTGAGATAGCCATTTTGTTCAGCATAGTTGATTTCCAGATAGAAAATATCTTTTTGAGGAGGACAATCCCCCACAACCCTTGGGGCAAGGGTTTTAAGTTATGTTCTGGGGGCATATAAGGTTTTTATAGAAGGCATTGTTGTAGAAACTTCAAAAAAAGCTAATTCAATTGGTAATTCAAAGGGTGAGTGCCCTTTTTATTAGTTGAAAGTGACTGGAGGGCAAATAGCCCCCCCATGCCCATCATTCCCCCAAACACATCCAATCAAAATTTTGAGATAGCCTTATTTTTCAGTGTAGTTGATTTCCAGATAGAAAATATTTTTTGAGGAGGACACTCCCCTACAACCATTGGGGCAAGGGTTGTAAGTTATGCCCTGGGGGCATATAAGGTTTTTATAGAAGTCGTTGTGGTAGAAACTTCAAAAACGCTCATTTGATGGGAAATTCAAAGGGCTAGTGCCCTTTTTAATAGTCGAAAGTTATTGGAGAGCACCTAGCTCCCCCCCCCCGCGCCCATCATTCCCCCAAACACATCCAATCAAAGTTTTGAGATAGCCATTTTGTTCAGCATAGTTGATTTCCAGACAGAAAATGAGTTTTTAAGGAGAACATTCCCCCACAACCCTTGGGGCAAGGAATGTGAGTTATGCCTTGGGGGCATATAAGGACAATATTGGTACAATTTATCATCTATTATTTTTTTCCTTTAGAGCAGGGCTCTTTGTATCGAAAAAGTTGTCGTCGAAACTTTGAAAAGGGCTCATTCAATTGGAAATTGGAGTGGCTTGTGCCCTTTTTAATACTTGAAAGTGATTGGAAGGCAACTAACACCCCTTCCACACCCACCATTTCCCGAAAAACATAGAATAAAAATTTTGTGATAGCCATTTTGTTCAGTGTAGTTGATTTCCAGATAGAAATTATGTTGTTGAGGAGGACACTCCCCCACAGCCTTCAGGGCAAGGGTTGTAAGTTATGCCCTGGGTTTATATAAGGTTTTTATAGAAGGCGTTGTTGTAGAAACTTCAAAAAGGCTCATTCCATTGGAAATTCAAAGGCCTAGTGCCCTTTTTAATAGTCAAAAGTGATTGGTGGGTAACTAGCCTCCCACATGTCTATCATTACCCCAAACACATCCAATAAAAATTTTGAGATAGCCATTTTGTTCAGCATAGTTGATTTCCAGATAGAAGTTATTTTTTTGAGGAGGACACTCCCCCACAGCCTTCAGGGTGAGGGTTGTAAGTTATGCCCTGGGTGCATATAAGGTTTTTATTGAGGGTACTGTTGTAGAAATTTAAAAAAAGGCTCATTCGATTGGAAATTCAAAGGGCTAGTGCCCTTTTTAATAGTCAAAAGTGATTGGAGGGCAACTAACCCTCTTCTGACGCCGATCTCTTCCCAAAACACATCCAATAAATATTTTGAGAAAGCTATTTTAATCAACGTAGTTTTAAAGTTCTGTAAATTAGGTCTTTGAGGATGACAACCCCCTCACAGCCCTCAGCAAGGGTTGTAAGTTATGCCCTAGGGGCATATAAAGTTTTTATAGAATGTGTTGTTGTAGAAATTTCAAAAAGGGATCATTCAATTAGAAATTGAAATGGCTCGTGCCCTTTTTAATAGTCAAAAGTAATTTGAAAGGCAACTAACACCCCTTCCTCGCCCATTTTCCCAAACACATCCAATCAAAATTTTGAGATAGCAATTTTGTTCCATGAAGTTAAAGGTTAGGAAATTATACCTTTGAGCAGGATACTCCCCCAACAGTCTTCAGGACAAAGGTTATTTATTTATTTATTTATTAATACCAAGATACGGTAAGCTTTAACAAGCTTGTCGCACAAGCTTGTCGTTATGAGTTATGCCCTGGGGGCTTATAAGTTTTGGAAATAACTTAAATACCTTTTTCAAGTTTTTACAACAAGACTTTTTATATGACATTATGTGCCCCCAGGGAATAACTTGTAACCATAGCCCTGAGAGCTCTGGGGGGTTGTCATACTCAAAAACATAATTTCTGGACCCAAGTAACAAAATTGATGTATCAAAATGTTGATTGGAATTGTTTTGGGAAATGATGGGTATGAGTGGGCATTTGCCCTCTGATTGCTTTTGACTATTAATAAGGGCACTAGCCCTCTTAGTTTACAATTGAATGAGTCATTTTTGAAGTTTTTACAACAACGCTGGTAAAGACCTAATTTCCAGAACTTTCAAATACGCTGAACCAAATGTCTATCTCAAAATTTTGATTGGATGTGTTTGGGGAAATGGGGGGCGTGAGAGGGGCGTTAGTTGCCCTCCAATCGCTTTGGCTATTAAATAGGTCACTAGCGCTTTCAATTTCCAATCAAAAGAGCCCTTTTTGAAGTGTCAACGACAACACCTTCTATAAAACCTTATATGTCCTTAGGGCATAACTCACTACCCTTGTGCTGAGGGCTGTGTCATCCTCAAAGACATAATTTCTGGAATTTTCAACCACTTTGAACAAAATGGCTATCTGAAAATTTTTATTGGATGTTTTGGGGAAATGGTGGGCGTTTGAAGGGTGTCAGTTTTCTTCCAATCACTATTGACTATTAAAAAGGGCACTAGCTCTTTGAAGTTTTCGAAGTTTCTATGACAATGCTCTCTATAAAAACTTTATATGCCTCCAGGGCATAACTTACAATCCTTGCCCCAAAATGACTATTGTAAAATTTTTATTGGATGTTTTTGGGGAAATGGTGGGCGTTTGAGGGGTGTCAGTTTTCTTCCAATCACTTTCGACTATTAAAAAGGGCACTAGCTCTTCGAAGTTTCAAAGTTTTCGAAGTTTCTATGACAATGCTCTCTATAAAACTTTATATGCCTCCAGGGCATAACTTACAATCCTTGCCCCAAGGGTTGTGGGGATTTTATTACCCTCTAATCACTTTTGACTATTAAAAAGGGCACTAACCCTTTAAAAAGAGCACTAGCCACTATCCCTTAAAAAGGGCACTAGTAATTATTGTGAGAACTTTTTATATTATGTAAGAATTAGATTGAATTTTGTTGCAACAGTAATTGTTCAATAAGAGCATTATTTGGATTTTGCATGAGATATTTTGTAATTGTAAGAATGTTTTGTATTTTATAGTAATTATTGTGAGAATAATTTTGTGAGAACTTTTTATATGTTGTAAGAATTAGATTGAATTTTGTTGCAACAGTAATTGTTCAATAAGAGCATTATTTGGAGTCTGAATGATATATTTGGTTGTAATTGTAATTGTTCAATAAGAGTATTATTTGGATTTTGAATGAGATATTTTTTAATTGTAAGAACTATTTTGTATTTTATAACAATTATTTTTAAACTATTTCATGTGAAATATTTTGTATGAACTATTTTGGATTTTGTGAGAAATTTTTATATTTTGTAAAAATAATATTGAATTTTGATGCATGTGTTTTGTATTTTGTAAGAATTATTGTGTTTTGTAAGAACCATTTTGCATTTTGTAAGAAATATTTCATATTTTCTAAAAATTACTTTGCATTTTTTATAACTATTTTGTATTTTCTAAGAAGTATTTATGTTCAATTAGAGCATTATTGGGATTTTGAATGAAATATTTTGTAATTTTAAGAACTATTTTGTATTTTATAATAATTATTTCTGTTTTGTAAGAACTATTTTGGATGTTGTCAGATCTTTAATATATTCTGTAAGAGGTAAATCTACTTTTGTAAGTACTATTTGCATTTTGTATGAATTATTGTTTGTTTTGTAAAAACTATTTTGTATTTTGTGGGAATTGTTTCTTATTTTGTAAAATCTTTTTTCTTTGTTGTAATAAATATTTGTATTTTATGAAAACCATGAGAAATATTTTGTATTATGTAAGAACTATTTTGTATTTTGTAAAACTTAATTAGTAACAAATGTTTTGTGATGACAAAAAATTGTAAAAAAATAATGGAAAAAATAAAAAAAGATGAAAAAAAATATTAAAAAAGAAAAAAAAATGAAAGAAGAGCAAACAAAGAAAGAAGAGAGAAAAATGAAGAAACAATAATGCAAAAAAGAGCACAAAAAACTCAAAAAAAACAATGAAAAAAAGACAAAAAAATGAAGAAAGAGATGAAAAAATAATGCAAAATTCGAGCTCACATTGCTCTGTATTTAAGCAGTGCTATTGTACTACCCATTATTTTGGTTTTAGTCAGAATTATTCTGTATTTTGTAAGAACTATTTTGTATTTTGTGAGAACTATTTTTATTTGTAAGAACTAATTTGGAAAGAATATTTGTATTTTGTTAAGACTATTTTGTATAGATTGCTTTTTAAAGAATATTTGTAAAACCTATTTTGTAAGAAGTATTTTGTACTTTGTAAAAACTTTTTTGTACTTGTAAGAATTGTTTTGTATTTTGTACCAAATAGAACTATTTGAGAACTATTTTGGATCTTGTAAGAACAAAACCATGTATTCCCACCAGTCATATAAGAAATCAGGTGGTTGGCACTATGTGTAACAAAATTGAAGCTACTTCAAATAGGAAAAATCGGGCTTTGAGAGATTTACTTTGTGTTTATTACGTTTATTTTAAATTTGTGTAGAAGAGAGCTTGAGCCAGCAGGAACAGCCGTAACGGTACCAACCGGCTCTTAGACCTTAAAGAGTAGGGAACAGGCATTTCAAGTGCATGAACTTTCCACAAGCTAATCCAATTATGCATTATATCTTGATTTGTATGTGAATGTTGAAATGTGTATTTTATAAAATATATTCTGAATGTGAAAAGTGTATTTGGTAGCTAAAAGAACCCTGTTTAAGATTCCATTTTCATTTTCTTAGAAAAGAAGATGTTGCCTTAGTGGATGTATTTTTATAAGACTTATTTTATAGTTTGTTTCAACACTTTTGTAAAAACATATTTGTGTTTTTTAAGAAGTATTTTGTATTTTTTAAAAGCCTCTCTTGTTTTTCAAGAATTATGTTGTATTTTGTAAGAGCACAACCATGCATTCCCATCAATCAACAATGAAGATCAAGTAATCAGTATTATAGGTATGACAAAATTCTCTGTATACTGTTCAAGGTAAATTAACTACAACATTTAAGATACAAATATTAATAAGAATTGCTGCTAACAATGATAATTTTCATTACTGCCTCATGGGGTTTTGAATTTTTGATGTATGCTTAGTGGATGATACCCAATGCATGGGTGCCCATATAGGGGTGGGGGCAAGGGGGGCTCCAGCCCCCCTCCCCCCCTGGCTGAATGATGCTGCCTTATATTTTTGTTTTGAGATTTCTATTATACAGCATTGGAAGGACCGATTAGACCAGCTAAGCCCCCCCCTAAAATTCAGCTTATCGGCGCCATATATATATACATATATATATATATATATATATATATATATATATATATATATATATATATATATATATATATATATATATATATATATATATATATATATATATATATATATATATATATATATATATATATATATATATATATATATATATATATATATATATATATATATATATATATATATATATATATATATATATATATATATATATATTAAACTTGAGTAAATGTAATTGATAAAAATCAAAGCAAGGATTAGTGGCTATAGTAGACAACTAGTAAGTTGGCTACTAGTTTCTCACTTGCTTGCACTATTTACAATTAATATTTGACTAATCTTAACAAGTAAAAGAAACTGCCAAAACCTCTAAAAAAAAGGTATCTAGATCTCTACCTCTTTGATGGTATGGAAAAGAGGTTTTTTTTTAAAATATTATATAATATATGTGAATTTTATAAATATAAACCAGAGGCTCTAAAGGAGGCTTTGTGGACCATACCTAATATATTAAAAAAATTTACATTCATTAAATTTGGCTTAGTAAGAGCTTGTTTTACTTAAAAATAGTAAAAATTAAATACTTAATTTTTGAATAATTGTTTTTAATGAAAATCATTAAAAACAATAATTGAAAATTAAGCAAATTAGTAGCTGCTGGCAATACCTCTATTTAAAAAACGCGCCTTGACCTCTACCTCTTCAGTGGCGTGGAAAAGAGGTCGTGTGAAAAATTATTTTCTTTGACATTTTTCAAGGTTGAAGAACTTTGCCAAAAAAAAGGCTAAAAGAGAGGACAAAGAGGTTGTCTAATAAAGAGAAGAGAGTCTGGAAGAGCTGGAAACAATCAGGAATCAATTTGCACTATATTTTCCCTTTTAAAGACATAGGAAGAAACCGAAGATGACGGTAACGGCAACGTTCTTCAGTTCTGGAGACACAATCGTGATTAAATTTTGTATGTCACCGGACTTGCCAGAAAGTTATTGTTTATTCTTGCGATTAGTATTACTGCAGAAAGACTATTTTTGGTGGTAGGTCTGATAGTGACTATGATATCGACTGAGAAGAGAAATGGCCTCAGTCCACACAGAGTGGATAAGTTGATTCTTATTCACGATAACTATAGCCACATCCTGCAGTTCTAATATACTTCTGAAGTTTGTCTGAAGGAGTTTTTTTTTCGACTTGCACTAATAATCCAAGATAAATGATGAATTTTGTGATCCGGTATTCGAAGTTTTGTATACAGTAATTTTCAACGAATAAAAATACTACTAATTTTGATAATTAATTCTGTTAGGAATACTCTTAGATATTTCAACTATTCTGCAAGGGTTCTTAAATGCTACAGCCATTTCGTTTTTACCAGATCTCTGCTTCTCTTGATGAATAACGAAGAAGACCAGCGTCCAGCCAGTGACTCGTAAAGTTTCTACCTCATGACTAGGTAGAATATCTTGTAAATAAAAATGGGATTTGAGGAAGATTGATAAAAAAAAAAGTAAGTGTTTCTGGTCAACATTGATTGCATTAGTATTATCTAATAGGTGTGACGCCGGGGACTAGTGGTAATTGTAATAGTAGTGGTAAGATACAGATATTATACCTTATAATAAAAACCTTATATGCCCCCAGGGCATAACTTGCAACCCTTGCCCTGAGGGTGGTGGGGGGGGGGCGGTTGTCATCCTCAAAGGCCTAATTTCCAGAACTTTATACTACGTTAAACAAAACGGCCATCTCAAAATTTTGATTGAATGTGTTTGGGAAAATGGTGGGTATGAGAGGGGGAATAGTTGCCCTTCAATCATTTTTGACTTTTAAAAAGGGTACTAACCCTTTCAGTTTCCAATCGAAGGAGCCCTTTTTGAAGTTTCTACAACAAAGCTTTTTATAAAAAACCTTATATGCCCCTAAGGCATAACTTACAACCCTTACCTTGTGGGCTTTGGTGAGGGGGGGTGTCATCCTCAAAAGCCTAATTTCCAACTTTCAACTACGTTGAAAAAAATGGTTATCTTTAAGTTTTGAGTGGATGTGTTTTGGGAAATGGTGGGTGTGAAAGGGGGTTAGTTAACCCTCCAATCACTTTCTAATATTAAAGAGGGCACTAGCCCTTTCAATTTCCAATTGATTCAGCCCTTTTTGAAGTTTCTTCGATAACGCTATCTATGAAAACCTTATATGACCCCAGGGAATAACTTACAACCCTTGCCCTGAGGGTTATGGGGGGTTGGTCATTCTCAAAGACATAATTTCCAGAACTTTCAACTACGTTGAACAAAATGGCAATCTCAAAGTTTTGATTGGATGTGTCTGGGGAAATGGTGGGCGTGAGAGGGAGGTTAGTTGCCCTCAAATCACTTTCGACTATTAAAAAGGGCACTAGCCCTTTCAATTTCCAATTGAATGAGCTCTTTTTGAAGTTTCTATGACAACTCTTTCCATAAAAACTTTATATGCTCCCAGGATATAGCTTACACCCCTTACCCTGAGAGCTGTGAGGGGGGTGGTCATCATCCTCAAAGACCTATTTTCCAGAATTTTCAACTACATTGAACAAAATAGATATCTCAAAATTTTGATTAGATGTGTTTGGGGAAATGGTGGGCGTGAGAGGGGGGTTAGTTGCTCTCCATTCACTTTTGACTATTAAAAAGGGCACAAACCCTTTCAATTTCCAATCAAATGAACCCTTTTTTAAGTTTCTACGACAACACTTTCTATAAAAACCTTATATACCCCAGGGTACAACTTAAAACCCTTGCCCTGAGGGGTTTTGGGGGTTTGTCATCCTCAAAATCATAATTTCCAGAACTTTCAACTACGTTGAACAAAATGGCTATCTCAAAATTTTTAATTGAATGTGTTTGGGGAAATGGTGGGCGTGAAAGGGGGGTTAGTACCTCTCCATTCACTTTCGACTATTAAAATGGGCACTAGCCCCTTCAATTTTCAATCAAATGAGCCCTTTTTGAAGTTTCTACGACAACACTTTCTATAAAAACCTTAAATGTCCCCAGGGTATAACTTAAAACCCTTGCCCTGAGGACTGTGGGGGGTTATCATCCTCAAAGACATAATTTCCAGAACTTTTAACAACATTGAATAAAACGAGTATCTCAAAATTTTGATTGGATTTGTTTGGGGAAATGTAGGGCGTAAGAGGGAGTTAGTTGCCCTTCAATTACTTTCAACTTATACAAAGGGCACTAGCCCTTTCAATTTTCAATTGAATGAGCAATTTTTGAAGTTATACCACAACGCTTTCTACAGAAACCTCATATACCCCCAGGGTATATCTTACAACCCTTGGCCTGAGGGCTTTGGGGGGTTGTCATCCTAAAAGACATAGTTTTTGGAACTTTCAACTACGTTGAAAATAAAGGCTATCTCAAAATTTTGATTGTATGTGTTTGGGAAAATGGTGGGCGTGAGAGTTGGGTTAGTTGCCCTCCAATTATTTTCGACTATTAAAAAGGCCACTAGCCATTTCAATTTTCGATGGAATAAGCCCTTTTTTAAGTTTCTACGACAACGTTTTCTATAAAAACCTTATATGCCCCACGGCCATAACTTAAAACCCTTGCCCCCAGGGCATAACTTATAACCCTTGCCACCAGGGCTGTGGGGGGCTGTCATCCTCAAAGACCTAATGCTCAGAACTTTCAACTACTTTGTACTAAATGGCTATCTAAACAGTTTGATTTTAGGTGTTTGGGGAAATGGTGGGCGTGAGATAGGGGGATTGTTTGCCTTCCAATTACTTTCGAGCAATTGGAGGGCAAGACTAAGTCACTAAGGCTAAAGACTAAGTTACTAAGGCTAGGAATAAGTGAAGATGAAAAGGTGAAGTTGGGTCATGAAAAGATTTATCAGGTGGACAGCTTCACTTATCTTGGTTGTATTATTAGTAAAGATGGTTGGAGTAGTGAAGATGTCAAAAGTAGAATAGCCTAGGCTCAGGGTGTTTTTTCACAGTTAAAAAAATGTTTGGAAGAATAGGAAGATAAGTCTGCAAACCAAGATTAGAATATTAGAAGTTACTGTGATGACAGTGGTCAAATATGGCCCGGAAGCATGGGCGCTCCGAAAAGTGGATGACGATTTGCTAGATGTTTTCCAGAGAAATTGCTTAAGGATTGTTGTGGGTTCCCGGCTGACTGGCCGTATTTCAAACAATAGGCTGGTTCAATACCGCTCTTTAGGGCTATAATGAAAGAAAGGTTGAGGTGACTTGGGCACGTTGTGCGGATGAAGTATGACAGATTGTCGAAGATTGTCCTTTTCGGCCAACCGTCTAGGGCTAAACGGAAAGCAGGTCATCCTCGTCTGGGGTGGGAAAACGTCATAAAGAAAGATTTAAAGGAAATGGAAACTTCCTGGGCGGGCGTAAAAAGAGAGGCTTTGAATAGATTGGGATGGAGGAGGAGCGTTCGTAGCTGTGTTGGCCTCAGGCGGCTTGGTGCCGCGGTGAGTTCTTAGTAGTAGTAGTAGTAGTAGTAATTACTTTCGACTATTAAAAAGGGCATTAGACATTTCAATTTCCAATCGAATGAGCCATTTTTGAAGTTTCTACGACAACGCTTTCTATAAAAACCTTATATGCCCCAAGGCAAGGTTGGATCCGGGATTTTTTTTTCGGGGGGGGGTTTACTAATTTTTGACTTTTTTGGGGGGGTTTACTAATTTTTTACTCAGTTTTCGACTAATTTTACTGATTTTTACCTAGGTTTTACTAATTTTCGACTTATTTTCGACTCGGTCAAATTTTTTTTTTTTTTTGGGGGGGGGGGGGTTCAAACCGGGTAACCGGTTCAACTGTATTAAGATAAAATATACTCTGCCGTGGTTAAAAGTCATTATTAGTCATCAATCCTTATTTCTTTTTTATTTTAGGGCTCTCTGTGTTGTAAAATCTGTGTTGTATCCTAGTTTAGATCATAACATTATATTTCTCATAATTTGCATTAACTCTGTTCCAAGATCTTTCATGGACTTGCCACAAATTCCGAAAATGGCCGATCCCATCACAGTTTCTGAGAATTCTTTAATTAAAATCGGTAAGTTGTACAGTTAAATTTTCTGTTACAGAATAAATGAAAACCTACAGATTTATGTCTAATAGACCAGAGATGGGGCATGTAAATGAATTATCCAAGTGAAAGATCATATAAAAAAATAATGTAAAGAAAGCGGAGAAAGCGTTAGAATATGAACTAAGGTGGTGTGAAGTGAAGGATATGGATAAAATTGCCGAGGATCTATAAGATGCAGCTAGCTGGCGTAATAGTAAAATATTGTACTGGTATGTTGATAAATTTAGAGGGAGTAGTCAATCCGGACTTGTCCCGGTTAAAGATAGGAATTTGGCCCCAATTAGTGATAAGGAAAGGGTTAAAGCAAGGGTTACACTGAAGTGATTAGTGCTATGAACGAAAATAACACTGTTTGCGGTTAAGATAGGAAATGAGGTTTGCAGCTGGTTTGTGTTCAATCACGAGTTAAGCAGAGTTGTGTTCTATCCTCCTTCATATGGATCATTCTGATGGACTTTGTCTTAAGAAGCATAAGAAAGAGAACAGGATAGCACGGACTCAAATGGGGAGGGGAAAAAGCCATGGACTTAGATCATGCTGACGATTTAAGCATCCTAGATGAATGTGTGAGCAAAATAAATAAACTTTTAGAGGTTTTGCGAGCTCAGGAAGCAAAAATAGGTTCAAAAATTAATGTTAAAAATGTCACTAACGCTTGAAATAAGTGGAGATGAAAAAGTGACGTTGGGTAACGAAAAGATTGATCTCCTGGACAGCTTCACTTACCTTGGTAGTATTATTAGTAAAGACGGTGAGAGCAGTCAAGATGTTAAAAATAGAATAGCTAAGGCTAAGGGTGTTTTTTTCACAGTTAAAAAAAAGTTTCGAAGAAGAGGAGGATAAGTTTGTAAATAAGATTAGAATTTTGAAAGCTACAGTAACAACAGTGCTCAGATATGGCTCTGAAGCATAGGTGCTGCGAAAAGTGGATGAAGATTTGTTAGATGTTGTCCAGAGAAATTACCTACGGATTGTTCTGAGTACCAGGCTGACTCACTGTATTTCAAACCCTAGGCTGTACGAAAAGTGATTCCGCTTTCTAGGGCTATAATTCGAGAAAGGTTGAGATGGCTAGGGGATGTTTTGCGGATGAAGGGTGACAGATTACCGAAGATTGTTCTTTTCGCCAATCGTCTAGCAATAAACAGAAAGGTGGTCGTCCGCGGTTGGGGTGGGAGTGAGTCATAAAAAATATTTAATGGAAATGGGAACTTCCGGGGAGGGTGTTGAGGGAGAAACATTGAATAGATTGAGATCGAGGAGGTGCTTGTGAAGCTTTGTCGGTCTCTTACAGCTTGGTTCTGCGGGGAGTTTAAGTAGCAGCACGAGTATGTGCACATAGATCTAACGATTCAGGGCTTAGGGATGATAAAAGCGACTTCTTTGTGATACAAAACACATTTAATTAAATTTATTGGCTTTAACTTCAAAGTTTGGTGAGATAAGTAATCATTTGGCGGAGAAACTTTCTGTCAATATTTTGTCTGTGCTGGTATGATGAGCAAAATATTTTTACCAAAGCAGGGGTAGTTATGGGGGTTGAAATGGGAATATCTAATCATAATACATGTAAGAGGGGAATAGTTAGTTGAATTCAGTTGCTAAGCTTTGGGAGGCTATATTTTGTATTTTATGTTTGCGGAACTAATACATAAAACCTCAATCAATTGGTATTCTTTTACTTTTAATTGTTTCTTTTTTTGATTGTCTGGCTTTAAAATGTTTTTTTTTTTATTCAATACGTTATCGTTATCCAGCAACTCGTTCTATGGTATGAATTTGTTTTGATAAGAATATCAGGTTTTAATTCGTTCATGTTAATGAATTTTGTCGAATGTTTCTGGTTTTCTTGGGATTTATAAAAAGAAGATTTAAAAAAAGATTTATGAAAAAACCTGAATATACATCTGATTTAAGGTACGCATGTAATTTCGTTATATTTAAATTTTTCATGTAACTAAAAAGAAAAAGCTATTAGATTTGTATACTAAGCTTTACTATTAAATTTTTCCATGTCTGTTAAATTTAGATTTCATTTTAGAAGTTGAAGTTGCTTCACCAGGTGACAGCGAGAAGCCCTTTCATTTTCCAAACCATCATTTGTCACCAAAACGGGAAGATGTTTCTTTGCTTAATTTACATAGCATTTCAGGACCATGTAAATTTGAATACGACACCCAGGAATCCAAATATTCTAACAATGAAGGTACATCTGAAATATTGTGTTTTTGTTGATTGAAATGTATTGGACAATATTTTATTTGACAAAAATATGACAATGGGGCCTAATATTAAGATGTTTGCCAAACTGGTTTCGTATTCTTTCAAGAACATTCTTAAATTTTCACTCGAAATGGTTTGGTAGGTTTTATTATTTTTCAATAAGCTTGACATTAAGCCTTAAAACTACATGACTATAGATTATACAATTCATATTTATAGTATATTTCTTTATAAATTAATAGATAATTCTGTCTATTATTTTGATTTCAAGTTGAATTTTAAAGAAGCAGAAAATTGGCTTTGTTGATCTGAAATGTCTAGAAGCTAGATTGAAGTGCCTATCTAGCTAGAAGAAAATAGCGAGTCTGATTGGATTTAAAAAAAAATTGGCGAAAATTCAGTTTTCCACAGGTCACAAAAAATAGTTCAAATAGGGATAAATCCTTTTAATATACTGTGAAAAACAATGAAAAAAAATACCGGATATTTTCTGACGACGGTATCACGGAATATGTAATATCCAGAATTTTTGTCATTGCTTTTCACTTTTTATTAAAAGGATTTATCCCTATTTAAACTGGTATTTTTAAGACCTGAGGAAAGAGTCACTTTCATTGTTTTTTTAATTCAAAGCTTTGCGGCTACCCCCCAAAAAATTAGCTTTAGCAGATGCTGTGTGTTCTATTATGGCTTCCTCATCTAATTGAAATAAGTCCTAATATTCGTTGTATTATTTCGTGTCCTTCACTTATGATTTGGTTTACCCCTGGGTATACTTTTGATCGTTTAAGGTTTCATTTTACTTATTTTGTTAAATTAGAAAAACTAATTTTAAAAGCTAGTTATAGTATCACCTCGAAGGAGAGAAGAGGGATCGAAAATAAAATTAGTTGTTTAAACCTATTGAAAGATATGCTGTTTTTTTTTTTAAGTCTGTAGGCTTTTAGTTCTTAAAAAATATTGAAAGATTTATGTTTTGTTTTGAGTTTTTTTGAGTTTAGATATTTGGTTTTATGTTTTGTTTTGAGTTTTTTTAAGTTTAGATATTTGGTTTTATTCGTTTTTTTTTACTGTGTAGACTTTTAAACGTATTGAAAGATGTGTTGTTTTTTTTTCTGTATTTTGAGTTCTGATTTATTGTTTCATTCGTTTTTTTTTAATTATGTAGACTTTTTAATTTTAGGTCACATTTCACCACACGAATCTGGGCTACACTTACAGGGAAATACCTCACTAGTTGTTTCAAAGAATCTCTCTTCAAGCGGTTTTTCAAATGGATGTGCATCTGAATCAGAAGGAAAAGGCTTAGAAAATCAGAAAAGAGGTTTGATAAGTTGCCTGCAAAGTAAAAAGTATGAAAACTTGAAAAGATATAAAAAAAACTCATAAAAAGAAAAAGACATATAAATGTGAGGTATGTGACAAGACTTTTTCTCAAGCAGGACATTTGAACAGGCACCAAGTAGGGCATACAGGTGAGAAACCGTTTAAGTGTGATCAATGTAACAAGACCTTTTCTGACTCATCAAATTTGAATATACACCAAAGAGTACATACAGGTGAGAAACCGTTTAAGTGTGATGTATGTGATAAGACGTTTTCACGAGTGGATATTTTAAACCAGCACCAAAGAGTACATACGGGTGAGAAACTGTTTAAGTGTAATGTTTGTGACAAAACCTTTTCTGATGCATCATATTTGAACATACATCAAAGAATTCATACGAGTGAGAAACCGTTTAAGTGTGATGTTTGTGACAAGACCTTTTCTCAGTCATCAAATTTGAATAAACACCAAAGAGTACATACAGGTGAGAAACCGTTTAAGTGTGATGTATGTGACAAGACGTTTTCATGAGTGGACACTTTAAACCAGCACCAAAGAGTACATACGGGTGAGAAACCGTTTTAGTGTATTGTTTGTAACAAAACCTTTTCTGACTCATCGTATTTGAACAAACATCTAAGAATTCATACGGGTGAGAAACCGTTTAAGTGTGATGTATGTGACAAGACCTTTTCTCGGGTAGAAAATTTGACCTACCATATAAGAATTCATACAGGTGACAAACCGTTTAAGTGTGATGTATGTCGCAAGACGTTTTCTTGATTTCAGGATTTTAACAAGCACCAAAGAGTACATACGGGTGAAAAACCGTTTAAGTGTGATGTGTGTGACAAGACCTTTTCTCAGTCATCAAATTTGAACACCCATCAAAGAATGCATATGTGACCAAATCTTTCCTCAAGCAGGAAATTTGAACAAACACAAAAGATTGCATACGGATGAGTAGCCAATTACATGTATGTACGTATGTGATGTATTTGAGAAGTGTTCTTTGCAAGTTGTTTCAATACTTATCAAAGATTGCAATCGGGTGAGATACCTTTCATATGTGCAGGAAAGCTTCTGATTTTTTCAAATCTCACAAGCAGTACATTTTCAAAAGTTTGGCAGTACAATTTTCACAAAAAGTACATAGGGGAGTAAAGGAAGATTGTTGTAACACAAGCTGTGGCCTCATTTGTTTGTGGCTATTATTCTCACAACCAATTAGTAATACATTGAATTAGTTTTTTGTTCAATTTTTTTTTTATGTGTTTAGTGTTTTTTAGCAATTTCATCATCATCCTGTGAAAAGTAGTGATCAATATTGGCCTGATTGTAACAAATGTGATGAATATAAAAAATGCTTGTCTACAACAAAGTTTTTGATAAAAATTAATGCTGTTCCACGCTGGTTATTTCTTATATTTAAATTAGCACTTTGGATATTTATATAATTTTCTGGTAATTCTGTTTTTTGAAAGTGATTGGTTTTTTTCATCCATCCAATGTGGAACCACACGAACCGAAGAAGGCAAATCCCTATCTTCTGGAAAAATTTCCTCTGAAATTGATAATCTCAATAGAAAGAGAAGTATACATTGTCCAAAACTGAATTCATAATAGTTAGAATTTTTTAACACCCAAAAACTTTACACCAGAAGAGTAGATAGAATTATTTGTAATTTTTTTTCAACTAGTTCCATAAAAAGAAAAAAATGAAAAGAATCAAAAGGCTAATGAAACAGAAACCAGGGAGCAATTGACAAAAATAAATTTTTGGCTTATGTTTCCTTTTCTTCTATATATTTTTCTTCTCATTATCTATTTCTTCTGATACTCACTGAATCACTCCGGTTTCGATAAAAAGAAAAAAAAACTGTAAGATAAATTTCAACCAATGGTGCAACACTTTGTTTATTGTATTGTGCAGAATTAGGCTGTGTCTTTGGACCAAGAGACGCAATCGCAAAAAAAAACACCTGGGGGGATGGAGGTTCTGCTGTTACTAATTATGAGTAAGGTTCCAATTTGTTATTAAGTGTTGTTTTGATTTACTATGATTCTATTAGGCGAAAGGCTTAAAATTACCAAAGCTCCAATAACTCCTTAAAAATCTTATTTTATTTATTTGGAAACTCTTTGTTGCACCCAGTAAACCTGTAATCTGAAAACAACCTTGGAAACCTGTAGCTCTCAGATATAGTGCCGAAAATTGGCAATTTTTCTTAGGTCAAGCAAAAAGCCGGATGTTCTCAAATTGTTTTGCTAAGATTACTTGGGTCGTTAAAAAAAATTTGTACAGATTTGGATCAAAAATAAGGCTAGTTAATTTTATTTATCTATTTTGAATTTTTGGCAAGTTAAATTTGTAAAAAATTATCAATTTGCAACTTAAAACTATGTACTCAGTTTCCAATTGAATATGTTTTACTAGCTTACCTTTTCCCAAGAGTATGAATCAATCCTAAATAGTCTTAATAATTATTTATGCAATTTAATGCTTCGTATAAAATATTTTGGCATTTCTTATACAAATTATCTAGACATACGTTCCAAGTTCTAATAAAGTATACACCACTGACAACTATTTGTTATTATGTTTTTTTTCCTTGCAACGAAGTTATTGTTTTGGTATTAGTCATTTTCATAATTTGGGAAATTTTCCTTGGAATGTCTTGACAGAAATAAAATACTCTTGACGAGAATAGTAGTGAGATCCTCAGTTCAAGAATGCTTAGCAAGCCTGCCTTTCGTCAAATGTTTATTTATGAATCCTTATATACGAAATTAGCGAGTTACCCACGACTTACTACCTTTATTGATTCCAATTTTAATTTCGACTTCTTGGATCATCACAATAAATTCTGAAATGACGCTTTTTTGTTACCACAATAGACCAAGATCAGAGGAATTTTATTGGAGGTGGCCTAGTTGGAGCCTTTAGACGTCTCCCTGGAGACTATATACGGCTCACAATTTTCAAATACACATTCTCTAGCTTGGCTTTTTTAGTTATCATGAAAAATCTGTTAATTCCCAAAGACTACAAAACATCCAAATTAAGCCACGACTACCAAAACTGCACAAAAGCAAATGGAGGTATTTTTATTGAAGATTAGTTCTTTCTTTTTTCAAAATTACCAAGTAATGTATGCTTGTGCAATTTTTAGTTTCTAATTAGGAAAAAAAAAGATTTTTGTTTGTGTTCTTACTGCTTTAAAGTTAGAGAGGTTTCAACCTACATGTTGGTTCATAATTTTACTTGTGTGAAAGTTTGTTGTTTCTTGCTTCCTTTGCTAGGTTTCTTTTCATGTCGTGTGTGTGTGTTCTTGGAAACTTATGATTTGGTATTTTTAATTATGCTGGTTCATGATTTTACTTGTGTGAATGTCTGTTGTTTCTTGCTTCCTTTGCTAGGTTTCTTCTCATTTCGTGTGTGTGTGTTGTTGGAAACTTATGATTTGGTGTTTTTACTTGTGTTGGTTCATGATTTTACTTGTGTGAATGTCTGTTGTTTCTTGCTTCCTTTGCTAGGTTTTTTCTCATGTCGTGTGTCTGTTGTTAGAAACTTATGAGTTGATATTTTAACTTATTCAGGTTCGTGAGTTTACTTGTGTGAAAGTCTTCGTTTCTTGCTTCCTGTGCGATGTTTCTTCTCATTTCGTCTTTGTGTTGTTGGAAACTTATGATTTGATATTTTTAAATATGCCGGTTCATGATTTTACTTGTGTGACAGTATTCGTTTCTTGCTTCTTGTGCTATGTTTCTTCTCATGTCGTGTGTGTGTTGTTTGAAACTTATGATGTGGTCTTTTTACTTGTGCTGGTTCATGATTTTACTTGTGTGAAAGTCTGTTGTTTTTTGCTTCCTTTGCTAGATTTCTTCTCATGTCGTGTGTGTGTTGTTGGAAACTTATGATTTGGTATTTTTATTTATGATGGTTCAAGATTTTATTTGTGTGAAAGTCTGCTGTTTCTTGCTTCCTCTGCTAGGTTTCTTTTTATGTCGTCTGTGTGTTGTTAGAAACTTATGATTTGGTATTTTTATTTATGATGGTTCAAGATTTTACTTGTGTGAAAGTCTTCGTTTCTTGCTTCCTGTGCGATGTGTCTTCTCATGTCGTGTATGTGTTGTTGGAAACTTATGATTTGGTATTTTTACTTTTGTTGTTTCATGATTTTACTTGTGTGAATGTCTGTTGTTTCTTGCTTCCTTTGCTAGGTTTCTTCTCATGTCTTGTGTGTTTTGTTGGAAACTTATGATTTGTTATTTTTCTTGTGTGAAAGTCTTCGTTTCTTGCTTTCTGTGCGATGTTTCTTCTCACGTCGTCTGTGTGTTGTTGGAAACTTATGATTTGATATTTTTAAATATGCTGGTTCATGATTTTATTTACGTGACAGTATTTTTTTCTTACTTCTTGTGCTATATATCTTCTATTTATGTGAGTGTGTAGTTGTAACTTTATGATTTGGTCTTTAGACTTGTACTGGTTCTTGATTCTACTTGAGTGAAACTTTGCTGTTTTTTGCTTCCTCTGGTAGGTTTCTTCTCATGTCGTCTGTGTGTTGTTAGAAACTTATGATTTGGTATTTTTACTTATGATGGTTCAAGATTTTACTTGTGTGAAAGCCTTCGTTTATTGCTTCCTGTGCGATGTTTCTTCTAATGTCGTGTATGTGTTGTTGGAAACTTATGATTTGGTATTTTTACTTGTGCTGGTTCATGATTTTACTTGTGTGAATGTTTGTTGTTTCTTGCTTCCTTTGCTAGGTTTCTTCTCATGTCGTGTGTGTGTTGTTGGAAACTTATGATTTGTTATTTTTTCTTGTCCTGGTTCATGATTTTACTTGTATGAAAGTCTGTTGTTTCTTGCTTCCTTTGCTAGGTTTCATCTCATGTTGTGTGTGTGTGTTGTTGGAAACTTATGATTTGGTAGTTTTACTTATGCATGTTCATGATTTTACTTGTGTGAAAGTCTTTTGTTTCTTGCTTCCTGTGCTAGGTTTCTTCTCATGTCGTGTGTGTGTTTTTGGAAACTTATGATTTTGTATTTTTATTTATGATGGTTCAAGATTTTATTTGTGTGAAAGTCTGCTGTTTCTTGCTTCCTGTGTTATATTTCTTCTCATGTCGTGTGTGTGTTGTTGGAAACTTATGACTTGGTATTTTTACTTATGCTGGTTAATGATTTTACTTGAATAAAAGTCTCTTGTTTCTTGTTTCCTTTGCTAGATTTCTTCTCAAGTCGCATGTGTGTTGTTGGAAACTTATGATTTGATATTTTTAAATATGCCGGTTCATGATTTTACTTGCGTGAAAGTCTTTGTTTCTTACTTACTGTGCTATATTTCTTCTCTTGTCGTGTGTGTGTAGTTGGAAACTTATGATGTTGTATTTTGAATTTTACTGGTTAATGATTTTACTTGATTGAGACTCTGTTGTCTCTTGCTTCCTTTGCTAAGTTTCTTCTCATGTCGTGTGTGTGTTGTTGGAAACTTATGATTTGGTATTTTTATTTATGATGGTTAAAGATTCTATTTGTGTGAAAGTCTGCTGTTTCTTGCTTCCTGTACTAATTTTCTTTTTATGTCATCCTCCAAAATCATCCTCCAAAATGTCGATTAATTTGTTTCACACAAATGATCCCTAAAATGCCGATTAATTTGTTTCGCCCAAATAATCCCCTAAACGTAATTTCTGAATGTTCCTTTGTTTTGGCATCCCTGCGCTGTCACATTTAAAATTCTCAGGAAACCATTCCCGCGTTAAATATATTCAATCTGTCTTGATCTCGTTTGAATTTCTGAAAAATTATCTAAGGTGTTCCTAGTTACACTATTAAGGCTTCGAAAGAACTTTAATTCCAGAATGTATCCGTGACACTAAAGTAGAGAAGCCATATTGTTTCTTAATTCTCCTCATGATACATTAGAATTCCGTGTCAGATTTTCATCTTTCTCGAAATAGCAACTATAGCAAAAAGTCTTCCTTATATTCACAGCGATCTTGTTCCGTTAGTGGATCAATAACATTGTCCCGTTAGTATTCAGTGCGCATGTGCATTTTTCCCTCAGTTTTTCTAAGTCCCCTGATTGACCTAGAAATAGGTGTCAAGGATCCTTTCCCGTTAGACTCGCTCTTATCTGGCAATGTTGTAAACTCCCGTCTGTATCCATTAGGCTCAGAAACATCTCTGATTGGCCTAGAAAGAGGTGTGGTCTTGTTCGTACAGGGATTGCAGCTCTCTGAATGGCTGAATCTTGTTAGTTTGGTATGTAAATATGCATCCCTACTAGTGGAGCGAAAATTTCTTTTTTCGATCTAATTCGTCATTAGTTTGGAAGCAATAATGAATTTATATAAATTGATAGTTGCTGTCATAAGTATTGTTGTAGTCTTTGCAATAAAACCGTATATTTAATAAGCAACAAACAATTTTATGTATGCAAACAATTATATGTGCATTCGCTAGAAGCAACTTCTACTAATTGAATTTTGATCATTTTTCTCATTTTTAAATACGTATGCCTTAAAGAAGTTTTTGTCTAAATTCACGATTTTTGATTAAAACAAAATAAAGACAAATATAAAATTCTCAAATACAGACAACAGAAAGCTGAGCTTAAATCCAAGGTTAAATTAAAATGAAAGTAAATTTTGCGTCCACCAATAGACGCAAATAAAATAAAACAAAGAATAAGGGGAAAATGAAAATCATGACAATTTAGAGTAGGAGAGGGACAAGAGACAAAGGAGGTTACCCCAGCGTGGCAATTCCCCGCCCCCTGCAGAAAATAACCTTCCAGAAAAATACTCCACATAAGATTTCCCCTTGGACAATTTTTTTGCGAAGGTATTCTCTCCACGCAGTTATTTTTTCGGGGAGAGAACGCTGGCTCAAGACTAAAAAAGGTGAATAGAACCTTTTGTTTTTAATTATAATAAACATTTGATGATATCCAGGGGTATGTGGGGGAGTGGGCGGTAATATTCCGAAAGATTTTGAGAGAAATGCCTTGCACTGTTCCTCTGTATTAAAGATGTTAAATCAAACCCCTCTGGAACTAACCCGTGCCAAAAAACGCCCCTGAACCCCCCACGGATTATGCCCTGGCAGAAAATCCCCCCCTCCCCATGAAACATTTTTCACGGGGATATTTTCCTTGAAAAATGTGAAAAGCCGAGTTTTTTTCTTTTGTACTTATGACAACATTGAAAATGAAATTAAAAATTACTGTGAACTAAAATCCTGAACTTATTAGCTCTAAAAAAATAATCACACAAATTATAACTGATAATGACTTTTAATGGGTAATTTTAATGAATCAACATGAAAAAGGTATAAGAAGTCTGTTAAAGGTCTTGGGGAGGGTTACAGAAATGGGCTAGCTTTAACTTAGTAATGAGAGAACACCCCTTAGCAAATGAAAGTTTAAAAAAAGCAATTTGAAGCTGGGTTAGTAATGGTAACTATTATTTCGGTAATCGGTTAATTATATATTTATATATATATATATATATATATATATATATATATATAATATATATATATATATATATATATATATATATATATATATATATATATATATATATATATATATATATATATATATATATATATATGTATTTATGTATTTACGGACGTTAAATTGAACCCCGAATCAACTCAAAACGACCAGAAATTATAATTAAGGAATACATTAAACCCAAAACGAACAGAAATTTAATAAACAATAATAACAAAAAAATTCAACAAGTACTAGTAAAAATAAATAAATAAAACTTAAAACAAGTAAATACTAAATTGAATATGCCAAAAAAACTTAAATCGAACAAAAATCCCTACAAACAAGAGGTTGGCTACTGCCCCTTACCTAATTGTGAATTTGAGAGGCCCGCTGCATTATTGGGTCTTTACTGCAAATGAATTACATTGCAAATATTTTCTTTTGTACTTATGACAACATTGAAATTAAAAATTACTGTGAACTAAATTTTGAACTTAATAGCTTTTAGAAATTAATAGCATCAAATTATAACTGATAATGACTTTTAATGGGTAATTTACATGAATCATCATGAAAAAGGTATAAAAAGTCTGTTAAAGGTCTTGGGGAGAGTTGCAGAAATGGGCTAGCTTTAACTTAGTAATGAGAGAACATCCAATAGCAAATGAAAGTTTAAAAAAAGCCATTTGAAGCTGGGTTATTAATGGTAACTATTATTTCGGTTATCGGTTTAATTATATATATATATATATATATATATATATATATATATATATATATATATATATATATATATATATATATATATATATATATATATATATATATATATATATATATATATATATATATATATATACGTATATATACATATATATATATATATATATATATATATATATATATATATATATATATATATATATATATATATATATATATACGTGGCGATCAAGGTCAGATGAAATCTTGGCATAACGTCGTCAGAAAGGATTTCAAACCGCTTGGGGGATTTTTAAAGCATGGTCACAAGTGGGACTAGGTGTGACTGGAGTTTCTTCAACCACTAACAGAAGAGAGAACCCAATGGAAGCATTTGGTCCAGCAGCTTCTTGATGCCGAGTTGGACTTAATAGCCTGTGTCTCGTCTTAAATAAATAAAATTATATATATATATATATACATGCTGGATCCTGTTGCTTAGAAAATTGTTTATTTTAAACAATTTTGCTTAGCTGTCTTTCAAATGACTAATTTTCTCGATTAATAATAATAATAATAGTATACATCAATGCACGATTTTAGAGCAACGGTGATAGCTTTGACTAGAAGAACTTGAAAAAGGGTTGGGATCAAGAAGGAGCATGAATAACTGTGGTGGCCTCAAACGCCTTGGTGCTGCAATGTATTGTTGGTATTTTTAGTAGTAAAATTGAGCCCGGCCAGCATGTGTCTCTAAGCCACATATTTGACCTTAGAAAAAAAGAACAGAATGGATTACGCGTTTTGCTAGGCTCCATGGTGGAGAATGTTTTAAAAAGACTGGAAATATCAATTATACACATAATATTTTTACACCATATATGTATATATATATATATATATATATATATATATATATATATATATGTATACATATATGTATATGTATATATTTATATATATATATATATATAAATACATAAATATATATATATATATATATATATATATATATATATATATATATATATATATATATATATATATTAAAGGGGACAAGATCACTTAATAAAGACTCTGCATATGGCCCAATAAGCCAAAGCAAGGCCAAAACCCACCTGTCATTAAAATTGTATATTTTAATTACTTTTAAACGTGACTTCTAGACTTTTAAGACTTTCAAACGCTGTAAGACGTATAGATTATGAATCAGAGAAAAAAGGGCTTTCAAATGAGCTACTAGTCAAAAAGATATGATTTAGTCCCTAAAAAAAATATTTGACCCCTGAAAATCAGCTCTGCTCTGAGCTAATTGAGTTTGTGCTCCAAATTTTGGTAGCTTACAGCTCATTTGAAAGGTTTCATCTGTCTGATGATAGCATTCCCCATTTTGAGATGAATAGGAATCTGGTTGATTTTTTGGTCTTGAAGATGCAATTTTATAACAAGGGCACTAAAAAAACTGTTTTTGTTAAATAAGAAAGTCAAAAAGTTCTGTTACAATATGGCAAATATTGCATTTTATGATAAATCCTAGGGATATTGTTTTTCACTTAATAAAAACATTGTATATGATCCAATAAGCCATAGCAAGGCCAATGCCCACCAATCATTAAAAATGTATACTTTTAATTACTTTTACTTCTAGACTTTCAAGATTTTCATACTTGACTTTTAGCCTTTCAGGATTTTCAAACGCCTTAAAGATGGAATTTTATGACCAGGGCACTAAAAAACTGTTTTTGCTAAATAAGAAAGTCACAAAGTCCTGCAACACTGGGGCACATATTGTATGGTATGATAAAACTCTAGGGATATTGTTTTTCGCTTAATAAAAGCACTGTATATGGCCCAATAAGCCAAAAAAAGACCAGAGGCCACCTTTCATTAAAATAAATATTTTTTTACTTTTAAACGTGAATTCTAGACTTTCAAACATTGTAAGATGTATATATTATGAATCAGAGAAAAAAGGGCTTTCAAGTGAGCTACTAGTCAAGCAGATACGGTTTAGTCCCTAAAAAGGTATATGACCCCTGAAAATCGCCTCTGCTCTGAGCTAATTGAGTTTGTGCTCCGAATTTTGGCGAGTGATGCCATCCTTTGTCTGATGACATGCTTTATGCTTCCTTTGTCTGATGATAGCACTTCACGTTTTGAGATGAATAGGAGCCTTGTTGAAATTCTTTGGCCTTAAAGATGGAATTTTATGACCAGGGCACTAAAAAAAACTGATTTTGTTAAATAAAAAAGTCACAAAGTCATGTAACAATAGGGCACATATTGCATTGTATGTTAAATCCTAAGGATATTGTTTTCACTTCATAAAAACACTGTATATGGCCCAATAGGCCAAAGCAAGGCCTAAGTCCATCTTTCATTAAAAAATATATTTTTAATAACTTTTAAACGTGACTTCTAGACTTTCAAAAACCGTAAGACGTATATATCATGAATCAGAGAAAAAAGGGCTTTCAAATGAGTTACTATTCAAGCAGTTCTGGTTTAGTCCCTAAAAAAAAGTATGTGACCCCTGAAAATTACCTCTACTCTGAGCTATTTCAAAACCTTTAAACACGGTAAGACGCATATATTATGAATAAGAGAATAAAAGGCTTTCAAATGAGCTACTAGTCAAGCAGATATGGTTAAATCCCCAAAAATAGTGTGAGACCCCCTGAAAATGTCCTCTGCTCTGGGCTCATTCAAGACTTTTAAACTCGGTAAGACGTATATATTATGAATCAGAGAACAAAGGCACATAAAATGATTTACTAGTCAAGTAGATTTGGTTTAATCCCCAAAAATAGTGTGTGACCTCTGAAAATCACCTCTGCTCTGAGCTGATTGACCTTGTAATCTGAATTGTGGCGAGTGACAGCTCATTTGAAATTTTTCATCTATCTGAAGATAGCACTCCTCTTTTTGAGATGATTAGGAACCTTTTTCTTAATTTTTACCTTAATGATAGAATTTTATGACCAGGGCACTAAAAAGTGTTTTGTTAAATAAAAAGTCCCAAAACCTCAAACAATGGGACATATATTGCATTTTATGATAAATCAAAGGGCTATTGTTTTTCACTTAATAAAAAAATTTTCTAGGGCATAATAAACCTAAGCAAGGTCAACGGCCGCATGTATATAATACAAGTATTTTGAATTATTCAGAACACAAAACTGAATGACATATTTGGAATATTTGTTAACACCCAGAGAAAGCCCAAAGTTAGTCTCCCTTGTAACTTGATCGTTTCTTGGTGAAATGTGTTTGCTGAAAAAACCCAAATCTCCCCTCCAGTAACTTGATATGATCTACTTTTGTCAAATTCCCTTTGCCGATACATTGGGATTGCTGACATAAATTGAATATATCATTGTTACTAGTAAAATTCTTTTGTGGCCGCACCATCTGTGTTTTACAAACTCAGGTAATGTTTTCTAAATCACTATTTAAAGAAGAAACGTATATTAAATATACTGTACTAAAGGTAAACTAATAATTCTTTAAAAAAAACTAATAAATTAATAATGAGTCTTATGAATTGATACTTGCGTATGCTTGTATTTATGTTTAAGGTTGGGAGCTCTGGGTTGTGGGCGCTGGGCGCTAAAGTATTAATGAATTTTGACACTGGGCTTTCAAGTACTGTTGGTCCAATTTATAAGGTTTTAAAGATATAAAAAAATGTTTCCTAGCCTAAATTTTGAAAAAAAAAACATTGTTATGGCTTAAAGTTCTACTCAAACAACAGGAATTACATTTTCAGAACTAAAGACAGAGAAACAGAAAATGATAACTGAAAATTAAGGTAAGTGTTGTTTTATCATAATTTCAATACGCTAGGTATGGACCTGTCATGTAGGCAAATTTCAGGACCCTTTAAAGGGAGAAGGAGCGGAGGTATGTACTTAAAAATAACTTCCCTGGACATACTTCAGCCTTTAAACCCATCCCTGAAAGTTTCATTTTCCTAACCAAACCCCTTTCCAAGATAGCCAAAAGGAGCTAAAATAGAATTTTACCGGATATTCAATTAAACTATACAATAATTGACTAAATAATATTCAAGATCAAATAGGAGAAAGAAAGGAAATATACTTAGCAAATAATTGTTGTAAAGCGGTGTTCACAAGAGTGTCAAGCTAGAATCTCATCTCTAGATATATGTCTAGTCTGAATTCAATGTCTAGGCAATGAATGTTCACAAGTTAAATGTGGCGCTTAGGTATACGAGCTAGACAAGGCGCTTGGCTAGAAATTGAGTTCTAGACTCTAAAGCTCAATGTCTAGGATTTTTAATTACAGCCAATCAGAAGGTGTCAAGTTCCAATATTTTCATGATTTATGTTTACATTTGTAAACTGAAATTTAATTTCTGTTTTCTCATTAATTGTTTTTCTTTTCATTTTAGGCATATACGCAGCCCCTGACATAATAGTGAAGTACACTAAGGCAATTGTTTTGCTCATCTCATCCATTAACTTGTGACAGTAAAAATAGGGACTACATAATGAAATTTTTGCCCACATAAGCTTTCTTGATTGGCTAGAAATGATAATTTGAAACTAAATTTGTAGTCATGGTTGCAGCGGCAGCTGCAACCTAGTAAAGAGCCAACCACAGCCCATAGTAATCATAAGTTCAAAAACATGTTTTCAAAAAAACTGTCTAGTGAGAAAAAATTGCCATCTAACACTGAATCAGGAATGGTAACTATTGTTTCGGATATTCTAAGAAGTAAAAGTTTAGTACGAAAATAAATTTATTGTGATTTCAAAAAAGAGCCTGAAGTTTCTTGAAAATGATGTCAAATGGAAAGAAAAAGTGCACTATTTGAATCAGAATGGTCCAAAACCTTTTGTAGGATAATTACAATCTCACACCTTGAACACCAAGGATATTGACTTTTTTGCAAGGGTTGCACTGATCTGTCTCCCTTTTTTTCGTTTTTTTTTTCTAGCAGGGCTAGGGGGTGCCCAGAGCATCATAGAGAGGTGTGTAATAGCTCATTCGAAAGGGAATTAAATTTGTAAGTGCCCTTTTCAAGTGACCAAAAAGATTGGAGGGCAAATCGTCCCCCCTCCCTACAGGCCCCTACCCGCCAAACTAGTCCCATAAAAATTTTGAGATAGCCATTTTGCTTAACATAGTTGAAAGGTCCAATATATATGGTTTTGATGATGATATGGCCCTCCATAGTCCCTGGGGAAGGGCTGTATGTCGATCTAACGTATCGATATCGTGTGTATTGGTATCGAGTGTATTGGTATCCTATATATCGTTTTGGAAATGTCGGTATTGATGTTCGTTGTTTTTTTTCAGTCATTTTCTAGGCTCATTTTTTAAATCATGTCTCGGCAAGGTATCATGGTTACAGCGGTAGCTGCAATCTAGTAGAGAGCAAACCAAAGACCATAGTAATAAAAAGTTAAAAAACGATTTTAGAAAAAACTGCCGAGTGAAAAAAATTTCCATTTGTCACTGACTCAGGAACGTTAACTATTATTTCGGTTCGTCTTAAAAGTAAAAGTTTATTGCGAAAAAGAAATTTATGTTGATTTCGAAAAAAAGCCTCAAACCACTCGGAAATGGCATCAGATCAAAATGAAAAGTGTATCATTGGAATCAGCATGGTCGAAATCCTTTTACAGGGAAATTACAGTCCCCCTTCCTGAACAACAAGGAAAATCAGTTTTTTGCATCGGTAGCACGGATCTGTCCCCGTTTTTTTTTTTTTTTTAAAAAGGTCTAGCGGGCTACCACTACATCAAAGAGAGACTCTTAATTGTCCATTCAAACTCTATTTCTCTTATCTACGTGTTTTTTATAAAGTCTGCTATCTGCGGGCCATATGGCACTAAAATGGCACTTTTTGTGCCATTTCTCAAAGGGTGGCACTAGAAGTCAACCAGAACATCTTTGGCAGAACTTTTATATCTCATATAAAAGAAATTGCATATACCTTCGTCTTTCATATAAATTCCACCATCATCAAATTCAAATGGCATTTAAAACGGCCCTTTGGTGTCGAATCTCGAGTGGAAAAGCTGCACTGTTTGAACTTCAACAGTAGTTTGAAGTTTCTTGAATATCATTTTAAATTTGACTATAGGACCATTGAAAGTATTATATTCAGTATAAGTTCAATTCAAATATTTGAATTATAGCAGTAAAAGGGGAATGCAAATTGAATTTTGAGTATAAAAAGATAATTATAAAAATAAGGAAATATATTCTGTACTTTGAAATACGTGGAGCTTTCTTGTCTGCAAAATGAACACGCAGAAATTCATGTACAAAAGTTATCTTTGAACTTTTACAATCGCTTTTTTTAAATACATTTCTTGTGAGTTTCTGTAGGTAGAAAAGTTCTTAAGATACTACCCTAATCTTAACAGTACTAACGGTGAAAATATATTGCTTTCTGAATTCAATTTTTTCTAATTAATAACGAAAATCCTTGTGTGGGAACAACTTATGTTTTGCGATGAACGTCATTTTTTAATGAGACCCAAAAACTGTTAAAAAAAAATTCTTCCCTGGATTTGCCATAAATTTGCTGCTTACACTGAATGACCAAGTAAGCAAATATATCAAAGAAAAGAAGCCTGTAAGGGTATCTCAGTCCTTTACGTGCACATAAAGGAACCAGAAGCGTTCCCAAAAAAGAGAATTTCGTAAATTAGTGCACATTTCAACTGGACTCAGAAATACTACACTTTAATAGCATGAATCGCGCTTCAAAAACTCCGGTTTGTTACAGGATTAATTAAAAAATTGGACGTTTGCCGAATAGATTTTATCAAACAGTTCGTATTGTTAAACTGTAATTAAGGAGTGATTCAACTCAATTTTAACCAAAACTCAAAAATGGAATTAAAAAAAAAATTGATCAGAATTGGGCTTTTGTGCAAATTGCAAATATATAAATTTCAGTACATTTAATATATAACCACCAAAGGCTCCAAGCCTCAGAAGATAAAGTGATTTTGATGGTTTAAGGGATTTTGAAAACAGGGGGCCTGATTTTCGAAAAGGAAGAAACACCCCCAAAAAAGTCAATAAATCTTAATGTAAATCAGACCATCAGAATCAGCGTATCAAATAATGTTACTGTGGTGGTTATGATCTCCTATCTGCACAATTGTGGAATTGTATGTTTTTTTCAGAAGACTGATCACGGATGCGTTTCTGTTTGTTGTTTTTTTGTTCTAGTACCTTTTTTAAGAAACCGTAAAGATTGGAAGGCAACTAAATCTCCTCCCAAGACCTAATTTAAGATCAATTTGACAAAAAAAATCCTCGCCTTCAACTACGTACAAACGTATAATACAGAAGTAGATTTAATGTTAAGACCTTTAAACGACGAAGCGACGATCTTGCCTAGGGGGCATTCAGATCAGAGAGAGAAGACATTCTTATTCTGAGAGATCAGAGAGAGAAGATAGTCTGATTGTGATGGTAAGTATTCAGTTTAGTTTATTAATATTGATAATTTGTGTCTTATGTTTCCCAAAATGTTTAAGATAGAATATTTTTATAAATAAAAAAAGTTCCGTAAAATTCTACGGTACTGTTCTATTAGCTGTAAGCCATGCAAAAAGTAAAGTTTGTTTAAAGCGAATAAAATAAAAGAAAATAGAATAAAAATATAATAGTTTAGAAACAAAATTTGGTTATATATTTGCACATTAGGGGGGGGGGGGTAAAGCGTAGCATATGTTAAATACTTAACCTAACCTAGGTACCTTTTTTCCCCTAAACCCCAAAAAACTAAAGTTTAAATATTGTAAACTCAGTTAGAAACTACTGTTTGCAATCCAATTCTCCGTTGACAGAACCTGTTTGACTAGTTTTTTTATTATCTATCTTGCATGGCTTACAGCTAATAAAGCAGCACCAATTCTACTTTAGCTATTTTTGACTATCTTGGAAAGGGGTTCGGTTAGGAAAATGAAACTTTCAGGGATGGGTCTACAGGCTAAAGTATGGGTATTTATGTACTATATGAAACACACGCGAAAAGTGAAGTTTGGTTAATTCTAATGAAGTAGAACAGAATCCGATGAAAATATAGTAGTTTACAAACAAATTTCCGCTATATATTTACACATTAAGAGGGGGGATAGAGCATAGCATATATTAAATGCCTAAACAAACCTAGGTATTTTTTCCCTAATTTTTTTTTTCAATAATGACCATGGAATTCTAAAATGGTCTCCAATATTCAATTTCAGTTTCTGAAATTCCAATTTTGTTGTTTATAAAAATTGCAAACAATTGTTGCTGAATCTCAAACAATTTCTATACAGTGTGGGCTATTGGGCTAGCAGAACTTATAAAAGTGATGTTTAATGACTCATTTGAAAGCTATTGCTCATATATACGTGTTTTTTTCAATTTTACATTCGTAAGTGCGAAATAGCACTGAAAACAAAACTTATGCTGCCACTTCTTAAGTTGTTAAGCTCTGAAGCACAAAACAGGTATCATTGTAATATTTATGTTCCAGAACCCTTAACTGGAGGTTCACAAGAACTCCTTCCATACACTGCCCTCCAAGCCCCCTTAGTAAGTTTCATAAATTGTCAGGCTACCACACAGGCTACCACACCGTCGTAGATAAATGTTTAATGGCTCAATTATAAGCGATTGCTTCTGTTTACTAGGTTTCTAAAAATTCTACCATCTATTAGATTTCACAAATTTTAATTTTAACTAGTTTCTGAGGAGAATATACAATGAACTGTTGGTCATGGTTGAAACATTAGCGACAACAGAGTAAAGAGCGAACCACAGTTCATATTAACTAAAAGTTAAAAATGTTAAAACGGTAATTTTTCCTTCTTTATTCCAGACCTAGCGGGTTACAAGAACATCATAGAGAGATACTTAAGCGTTTATTCAAAGGCAATTTTTCCTATGTACTTGGTTTATAAATTTTGCCATGTGCAAGTGCCATATGGCACGAAAAATACACTTTTTATGCCGTTTCTCAAGGGGTGGGGCTAGCGGGCTACCAGACTATCTTAAATAGATTTTTGATAGCTCATATAAAAAATATTGCTAATATTTACGCTCTTCCCATAAATTCCACCATCTGCAAGTTTCAAATAGCACTAAAATGTTACTTTCGGTGCCATGTCTCAAGTGGAAAAGCTAGGGCGAGTGGGCTACTAGAACTTTTTAGAGTGATGTTTAATGGCTGATTTGAAAATCTCTCCTCATATCTACGTGCTTTTTATCAACTCTACTATTCGTAAGTGACATTTAACACTGAAAACAACATTTTTGGTGCCACTTCTTAAGTGGAAAATTTTGGAAGCATAAAACGGTATCATTGTAATAATTATGGTCCAAAACCGTTAACTGGAAGTTTGCAAGAACACCTCCTGCAACTTCCTCCTCCAGTCCCCCTTAATAAGCTACACAATTAAAGTCCTAATGCTTAGTTTTCAGATAATCCACTAATTCTGTAAGCGTGATGCACTCATTTTTTAAGGCATATTAAATCTTACCATCCAAAAGTGCCATATAGCACTAAAAACTGCACTTTTGGTAACACTTCTTAAATGGAAGAGTTTGGAAGCATAAAATGGTACCATTGCAATAATTAATGTCCAAAGCCCTTAACTGGAGGCTTATAAGATCCCCTCACATGTACTCGCCCTCCAGACCCTCTTAGTAAGTTTCATAAATCGACTAGTCATATTAAAAGTAAAAGATTATTGCGGAAACAAATTAACTAAAACTATAAACTTTTCAACTAAACATCTACCAAACATTAAGCTCGATTGATCAACAGTTTTGAATTGAACCTTCAAACTTCACTCTGTGATGAGCCCTTTGCGCTAGTTCTAACGGCGGTAATTGAGGGGAAGGTACGTCCCTGTCCCCTTAGTTTTTGCTCTTGCCTGGGTTTTGATATCATCTTTTTTGGTCATTTCATTGGAAAAAGGCACTTGTTTCATTTAAAAAAGCTGGGGAAACAACCGAAAGTGTACTTTGTGGGAATGTGCTATCAAGTCAAATTTATAAAAAACGATTAAGTTTAAATAAATATAAGCTTTTAAATGAGCCCTTAAACAGCTTTCTTTTGTTACAGTAGCCTTCTTGTTTTTGCAGGCGAAGTCGGCCGAGTAAAAACAGCTTTTTCCTCATCGAAAAAAAAACGTTCCTGTAAAACATGTATTGCTCTGCGAAGAATGGATAATGAACTTTATGTTATAGACTGAAAGTTTTTCTTAGCTGTCGAGGTTTTATGCAGTATTTTTAGAGCTGTCTTATCTCCGCTAGATCGGTGATAATTGGAAATTATATTAAAAATAAGCTTTCGACTGAAACTAAGCAGTGACATTAAAACGAACATACATTATTCCTTATGAATAAAAAGATCATGGAAGCGTTGTTTCTGCATTAAATTTTAATCGAAAATGAACAAAGTTTGATTTAGAAAAACAAAATTTTTCCGAGGGAAGTAAAGAGCGAAGTTGAAACGTAAAACGGACAAAAATTGTTACTTCACAGCCTATTTAATTTTTGGCAGCTCCCCTTCGTCTATAGAAGTCGGGAAAGTCTCTAGCAGTGGCTCAACAATGTACTCAGCGCAATCCTTTAGCCATACTGCCTCAATTCCATCTGGGCCTTTTGACTTGTCATTTTGAAGTTTCTTAAGTTGGTTTATTACTTCCTCTTTTGTGAGTGTCATTTCAGGGGTTTGTCGCTCTTTTGTGACATCTGGATCGTCTTGTTTTGGTTTAAAAACTGAGCTGAAGAAGGAGTTGAAGGCATTTTCCTTTTCTGACAGTGTTGTGGCCATCAATCCTTCTCTGTTGACCAGGGTTGGTATTTGTCTCCTCGATGTGAGTCTGGAGTTGATATGTTTCCAGAACTTTTTAGGGGCTGTTTTTGCTGCTCTTGCTGTCCTTTTCTCATGGTTTCTTTCAGTGTATCTTGTTGCATCATGGAGTTTGCTTCTGCCTCTGTTGTACTGCATCTTAGCTCTTTGTGTATCCAAGTTTAGAGATTCCAATTTTCTGATTTTCGTAAATTTTTGGCTCTCAATGTTCATCAGCCGCTTCAGCTGAGAGTTAATATGTGGTAGTGTTCACAGTTGACAGCTTTTCTTTGTTTTGGTTGAGCTTTCGGCCCTGCGAATCATGATGTCTTGGAATAGTTCAAATTTCTGGTCACATGTCTCTCTCGTCTGCAAGTATGTCCAATCCACTTGGCTAACTGTTTCTTTAAGCTTTGATTTATTAAGATTTCTGAATTCCTTTCTGTTGTAGTACTGTGGTTTTGTTTGATTCAGGTTCAGCTGGACAAGTAGAGTCATGTGGTCGCTTTTTCTTAGGGGTGGGAGTGAGCTTAGTTGATATACTGTCTCAAGACTGCAGGTGAGCACTAAGTCCAGGGTGTTTTCTTTTGTGTTTTTGCAGAATCTGGTTAATCCATTTACCAACTGAGTTTGACGATCTTTTAGCATACTGACAAAGGGATGATTAGGTGCTTGGTTTTCACCCCTTTTGATTTCTGGGAAATTGAAGTCGCCTAGTATGTACATTGGGTGTTTCATGTCTAAGAGCTTAGTGAGAACTGTGTTAAGGAGGTGTAGGGATTCTTTTTTTTCTCCAACTGTTTTTGACGGTGACCTATAGACACAGCCAGAAACTAAATCGGACACCTTCATGAAGAGTGTTTCTAGTCCAATCTTGGCGCTATCTGCTCCTGGAGAGATTTGCTGGTATTAACATACAATTTTTACATAAGTGATGCACCCTCTGTCGCACTCCTGTAGCTTTGATGCTGCAGCTTCATAGTAGGGGATCTGTATTTCTGAATCCTGGATAACTATGTTTCGCTTTGGAGAGACTTCGGTTATGCAGATCACGTCTGGTTTCAAATTGTGAACGAGGAGCTTCGGTTTACCCATTTCGTTTAACAGTTGGTCAGTATTGGTATGCAGGATACATAACTCCTTGAGCTTTTCGTCACATTTCCAGATCTTCTTTCTAGAAGAGTTGTCACATTTCTTATTGGTCAGCATTTTGGTAGCAGGGTCTTTGGACCCTTTGTCATTGAAAATGTAGTCAGTTACATTGTGATAGGTCTGTCATTTTTTGGTTGTTCTGCTGTTTTGAGAGTTTTAGGATTCCTTGGGTTTTCAGTTGATGTCTGATTACTGTTCTCCGAGGTTCTCAGTCGTCGAGGTACGTCATTTCGGAAGAAGGTCTGAAGAGTTTGCCTTTTCTCATAGCATTTTGGACTATATCCATCTTCAGTTGTACTTCTGATTCAGGCAGCTGAATCAGTAATGGTCGTCCTCTAGACCTAGCGTTTGCTTCATTTCTGTTCTTGTTACCGAGCCTGGTGGCTTTTACAATAGTGGGAACTGATAATTCAAGCTCATTTTCTATTATTTGCATAACCTTGGACAGGTCATCAACATTTTTGTTCTCTGGCAGTTTTGACATTTTTGTTTTCCGTCGCTCTGTCTTCTGTATGCAGAAAGCTTCTTCTCTCACAATTTTTCTCTGAAATAGAAAAATTTCTTTCTAGAAGAAAAAAATCTTCTGAAATAGATGGACTACATCCATTTTACTTCTGCTTCAGGCAGCTGCGTCAGTAATGGTCGTCCTCTAGACCTAGCGTTTGCTTCATTTCTGTTCTTGTTCCCGAGCCTGGTGGCTTTTACAATAGTGGGCACCGGTAATTCATGCTCATTTTCTATTATTTGCTTAACCTTGGAAAGGTCATCAGCATTTTTGTTCTCTGGCAGTTTTGACATTTTTGTTTTCCGTCGCTCTGTCTTCTAGAGGCAAAAAGCTTCTTCTCTCACAATTTTTCTCTGAAATAGAAAAATTTCTTTATAGAAGAAAAAATTCTTTTGAAATAGATGGACTATATCCATTTTCAGTTGTACTTCTGATTCAGGCAGCTGAATCAATAATGGTCGTCTTCTAGACCTAGCGTTTACTTCATTTCTGTTCTTGTTACCGAGCCTGGTGACTTTTACAATAGCGGGAACCGGTAATTCAAGCTAATTTTCTATTATTTCCATAACCTCGGACAGCTCATCAACAATTTTGTTCTCTGGCAGTTTTGACATTTTTGTTTTCCGTCGCTCTGTCTTCTTTAAGCAGAAAGCTTCTTCTCTCACAATTTTTCTCACTTCGTCTGTGTTAACAACTGTCGGTGAGTAATTCTGTTGAATTTTTTCAAGCTTTGAATTGAAATCTAAGAATGCACTGTCTAAATATTGGTGCATTTAGTCAAAACTTAATATCTGGGCAAGCTCTGATCTTAGGAGTGCTATTTCAGAGGATATTTCTTCACAAAACTGTCAACCCCTGCTATCAAGTCATACAGTACTTGAATTAACTATTTCAGAAGATACTTGCTTCACAAGACTGTTAACCTTTGCTATCAAGTCGTACAGTACTTGAATTTCTGAAGACAGAGTTGGGACGGGAAGGTTTGATAGTCTCGTCGGGATTTTTGCACATTGCCGAGATCCCCCACTGGAAGGAGTTGGTTGTTTTGCACCCTGACGAGGTAACCAATGAATGGAATGTAGTAGTTAAGTGGGCTTCTGTTCCTTTTTGTCTGTCATTCATGATTTGTTATTTATCTGAGGGGGACTCAAGCTATACAAAGGTATAGTTAAATACAATTGGTAAAAATATATACACAAAACAGGGTATTATATACCAGTTTATTACTTAAAAATCCTCCTGGAAAGTCCCCAATGTATACAATTTGTGTGAAAGCCAATATGCCAATATTTTCTCTAAGTATGTTTTTTTAAGCCAATATCTTTTCTATTATTGCCTTGAAAATTCCCGAGGTAAACAAAAAATGTAGGAGATGAAATACTCAAATCAACTGTTCCCAGCAGTTTAATGGTTAAAATCCAGCTGGTACCAAATCGGCCTCTTGTTTATTTGATATTGCTCCCTTCTGCACAAACTGTCACCAAAAATACGCAAAAACGGATATATCAACATAACCTGTGGCGTTTTTAATATTTAACGTTTGGCAACTGCATACTATTGATGGCTGCAAATTCAGAAGAAGAATTTAGAATATGACAGAATATGAATATGAATATGACTGATCAATGATCTCAACTGAATTCAATTTTCAGTTTTCTTCGACGAAGAAAAGAAGAAAAATATTAAAAATAATTGTGTTAGAGAATTCGAAAATTTTGTGAAAACAGGACTATCAAGTGAAGTTTTCTTCATTATTTTTATTTATATAAAGTGGGGAATTTATCTCAACCATGATCCCAATGAAATTACCCCCTGAGAAGGGAAATACCAATAACCAAATGCTAGGCCCCATCTCCTAATTACCAAGTGAACTTTCTGAGGACTCAGACTCCAATGAAACCATGGTCACTGTCCACTCTGAGGACTCAAATTACCATGATGATGGCTTCAAAACTGTCACTCCTAAAACACCCAAGAGAAAACGGTACACCAGTTTTCTCCCCATTAAAAACGGTTTCTACTCCATCCCCATCTTTTTTGGAAGAAGAGCACTTCATCCACATTCTGCCTACCTATCCTGAAACCATGTTCCAAATAAAAAACATCCAAACAATTAGACTTGAGCTCTTCAAAATCCTGAAAATAAATTTCAACCTCAACATCAACAGAGATGGTTCAATCTCAATATCTATTCAAGCAGGCTATGAAGATGCAAAAACAAATCTGTTGTCGCTCAACTCCCTTGGAGGCATCAAGGTCCATTCAAAGAAATGGACTTGCCCTCCCCTCACCCAAACAAAAATTGTTATATACAATACCCATAACGGTATTCCTGAAACTGACTTAAAGGATGGCCTCATGAACTGCAAAGGCCAAAAAATATCAGTATCAAAAGTCACCAGACTTGGAAAACCCAACAATAATGGCATATACACATCTAAATCCTACCTTTTCACCCTGGACTCCACCCTAGAGAACTTCAGTGAACCTATATCCCTATTTGGCCAGATAAAGCCCTACAAAGAGTACAAGGCTAAGCCAATACAGTGTGAAATATGTCTGATAATGGGTCACACAAAACAACACTGCAAAACAAACCTGAAGAGGTGCAACCTATGCCAAAACATCCATCCTCCAAACACAGCAAACTGTGCAAACAAGAAATTATCATGCATTAATTGCAAAGGTCCCCATTCTTCTGACAACAGATCTGTATGCCCAAAATACAAGGCAAGATCAATGGCTCTCAGGTTGTCTGAAAAAGAAAACATCCCATTTCAGTTTGCAAAAATTAAACTCATGGTGCACAATGCAGATACACCTGAATTCTCTGAACCAAACACACAACCTAATCAAAAAACTCTACAGCAAAAAGCTACAAGGACCCAACCACAAAAAACATTCCCTGGAATCAAGACCTTAGACTTTCCCCCCTTCCAGCCAGAGACCAAGACCCTGAATCTTCTATAAGTAAACCTGCAAAACCAACCTCATCAAAATCGCCAAAGGAAACATCAGAAGAAAATCCTAATCTACTTACAAAATAATGCCTCTACATATTCAACTTCAACTCACTCTCCAGAACATCCATCACAGAATACAAAAAATCATCAATTCTAGAAGAGATGGCTAATACCTACTTCCCAAAAAATCTTAAGGACACAGCCAACACAAATTTCAGCACTATACTCAATAAACTAAATCTATCTATCAATAGCTAACCCTCAGTTACCTCTATCCTCCTCAATTTTGCAATGGAACGTGAGATCATTAAATGACTATAAAATTACTGACCTTCTTAAGTATACTTCTTCACATAATATAGCCATACTATGCCTCCAAGAAACCCATTTAAACTCATCAGTTAATCTAAAAATTCCTGGTTATGACATCCTAAGAAAAGACAGATCTTCCAATAGAACTGGTGGTGGAGTTGCCATCCTTGTTCAATCTCAACTCAAATTCTGCGGTATAAGCCTCCCTGATTTCAGTCATGAAGTTGATGCAATTGGTGTAAAGCTGTGGCTGGCATACATAGAGGTCACTGTTATTAATTTATATAATCCAAATGGCAATAACAATGGACATGATTTTTTCAATTTTATTTCTAATAATTTCTCAAATTGAAATCTAGTGGTTGTTGGGTACTTCAATGCCCATAGTTTTATCTGGGTTTTTTCACATAAAAATAATGCTTTAAAATAAATAGAGGAATTCCTCATCAATTTTACCGATATAGTACTAGTGAGACCTAGACACCTAAATACCTACTTCAGCAAAAGAAGTGGGAGTTATTCAACTATTGATCTTCAATTAGTTTCATCAAGTCTAATAAATAAAACTACTGTCAACAGAATAGACAACCTCCTAAGTGACCATTTTGCCATATGCACAAAAATTGGTGACCCAGCCATCATTGACAATTTCATTTCCCACTATGTGCGGCAAAAAGCAGACTGGCCAAACTTCTCCCACATTCTCTCAAACCATGACTACTCTTCACTCTCCACTGATCCAAACCAACTCTCCAAAAATCTCACATCATTACTTCTCGATGCTTCAAAACTTACCATACTCCAGTCCCAACGCCCTAAAACACTAAAGATTAGCAAGCCCCCTAAGCCATGGTTGACATCCTCTTGCCAAGAGGCTTGGCACAATAAAAGGAATGCCATCAGATCCTTCAAGAGAAATCCATCCACTGGAAAATATATTGCAAAGCTACAAGCAGAGGCAAAATTTAAGAGAACAATCAAACTTGCAAAAGAAGAGGCTTGCAAAAACTTTCTCTTATCAGTGTCCCACAAAACGCCAGAGTCAAAGATTCATAAATTCCTAGACAAGATGTGTGGCAAATTCTCCACACAGAACCGCTTCCATTACCAGCTAACTCTAAATGGTCAGCAGCTGTAAACCAACAAAAAAAAGCTAAATTTTTAGCTTATTGTTTTTAGAAAAAATTCAAGATTACCCCTCATACTCCACCTCAGATTAGCCTAACACCCCATTTTGACTTTTCTGGGTCCCAGTATCTACTCTAAAATTTTACAATGATGGAGTTGAATAAAACAATGAATTCAATCAAACCCAAAACATCTTGCAGCCACGACCAGATCCATCCATCTTTGCTCCAACACCTTCCAATAGAGTTTAAAAAAGTACTCTTATCTCTCTTCAACAACGCCAGGAGCAATTACTTCTTCCCATCTGCTTGGAAAACATCACTCATCATCCCTGTTTTAAAACAAAACAAACCCACTGAGGACCCCAACTCCTTCAAACTCATTATGATTACCCCAGCTCTGGGAAAATTATATGAGAAGATAATTCACTCCCGATTGTATTGGTTTGCTGAGTCCAACCACCTCATCCCACATACCCAAACAGCATTTAGGAAATATTATTCTTCCATTGATGCATTTGTTTGCCTAACCAACGCCATATCTGAGTGTCTGTAAGATAACCAAATCCTATTTGCAGCCTTCTTGGACTTTCAAAATGCATGTGATAATATCCAACATCCACTGCTACTGCTAAAATTATCAAAAATGGGTTTTCCAATACCTGTAGTGAATTTCTTTAAAAGTTACCTATCTGAATGCTCTTTTGTTCCCCAAAATAAATTCCTTCATCTCTTCTAAAAAGTCTGTCTCCAAAGGCCTTCCCCAAGGGGCTGTCCTCAGCTGTCTCCTGTTTTCACTATATTTATGGGATCTCAACCCACCCCAAACAAATATTCAGTTTGCAGATGATATAGTCCTATGGTCTACCTCAAATGATTTTGAACTAGCCCAATCCAAGTTACAAAAGTTGCTTTATGCCTTTGAATGTTTCTCCAACAATTCATGCCTACCCACCGCTCCATCAAAATTAGCTATAGTACAGTTTCATCACAAGAGAAATCCCCAATCTGCCCTACTAACCCTAAATGGTGTTGTCATCCAAGAGCAACAACACATCAAATATCTTGGCCTCATTCTAGACCAAAAACTAACCTTCAGGCTCCACATTGAAAATGTGAGAATAAAATGCCTCAGAAAAATGCGTATCTTACAAAGGCTACTCAATACGCCTTGGGGTTGCCATGAAAAAATTCTAACAAATGTCTGTAAGACTTATATTAGATCTCAGATTGATTATGGACTAATTGTATAAGGCTCACGCTCAAATACCCTACTATGCAGTCTGGAGACTGTCCAGAATACTATGATCCGTGCTATACTTGGCCTCAGGAATCACACCAAAACCAACTTCCTCCTCAGTGAAAGTGGTCTCACCTCTATTGACATGCGTAGAGACATCCTACTTGCCCGCTACTTCACAAAAATTGAAGGTAACAGTTCCCATAGATTACATGACTGGCTAAGAAACCCTGGAGCTTTTAGGGGCCTTGCACGGGAATTTGCAACCACCCAAATGACCTACCCCATACCTTCATCTTCTTTATTTCAAATTTACCCCCGGATACCTTCCTGGGCTAACCACTACCCAGAAGTGAACCTTTTGTTTGCGCCAGCTATTAAAACAGACCTTTCCCTTGCCTATGTAAAATCATTATTTCATGGATTTGAGTCTCAGAGATATATCCACCACCTCCCAATCTTTGTGGATGGCTCAAAAACAGATTCCAGGACTGCTTGTGGAGTTCACTTCCCATCTTTAGGTATAGCAGCTGCTGAAAGGCTCCAAAATGATGTGAGTATCATGACAGCTGAAATAGCTGCCATCAAAATTGCATTGGAAACCATTATAAAGACGCCAAACCCCCCAAGAAACACCCCTCTTATAATTTATTCAGACTCAAAATTAGCCCTTGCCTCAATATCACCAGAACATTCAGATTTCCCAGACAATGATAACTCCACCACTCTTGTACTATTAAACCAACTACTTAAACAAGGTATATCCACAAAATTCCAGTACATCCCAAGTCACATGGGTATAAAAGGGAACCACAAGGCAGATGAAATAGCTAAATCTGCCCTTCAGTTTGAAATAATTTCTGGAAGACCTATCCCAGTAAGAGATGTAAACCATTGGTGCCTAAAAATTTATCTAGCAAACCAATGCCCACCATACCTTTCTTCATTTACATCCTGGAAAGACTCAAAGATATACCACAGAATACGATCAAATGCTACTGGTCTTCAAAGCCAAACTTATCACTATTAAAACACAACCATTCCAACAGTAATGAGCCCTCTCTGCCGCCTATGTCAAACCTATGATGAGACCAACAACCATGTTCTTTTTGGTTGCCCGTGGCAAGTCTCAACCATAAAAATGAATGGCTAACTTTATCTGCTATATTCAAGCGCCTCAAGCTAACCCCTCATATTGACCAACTAACACAAAGGAGACACTCTTCAACTGATGATGCTGAATTGTTCAAAGCTGTCTTTAACTGCCTAAATATAGGTGGTTTCATCAATGATGTATAAAGCCTATTATTGAATAATAATAGTCCAATCTCTATATTTGATTTCCCAGGACACCCCTGACATAATCAGACAATACGAAAAAGGTTAAATGGATTCATCCGAAGCCTATAATTGAAGAAGAAGAAGAAGAATATGAATATGAATATGAAATTAGAATATTCAACAACAGCAACTCTATAAGAAAATTAAAACAAATTTTCTTGTGAATTATTATCGCTTCTAATCAGCAGTTATACCAAACCAATCCTGCTCAACTAATCCTCAGGGCTATACTGTGGTGTTCTCCCCCCCATAGTATAGTGCAGACGGTTTGATATCATTCCTTTTTCCCTTCTTGCCTTAGTTTTGTTTTTCTCTGTTTAAAGCATTTTCCAATAGGCAATGTTTAGAAGTCATCCAAAAAAAAATGTCCCCCCAGATCCCAAATCAAATTCCAGTGAATGTGCCATAGTGAAAGATACCCATCATGGCTGGTCAAGCACACTTTCTCAAAGTTCAAATGATAGCTCTAATTCAGAGAATAGGACAATGATAAGTGTAGGGGCTAATGTAACCATAAATGATGATAATGGGTTTCAAGAGGTCCTCTCTAGAAGTTCTAAAAAAAGGAAAAAAATCTCCCCAATTAAAAGCATTTCTCCTCTCCCTGCCCAAGATACTCCCTCCAAAATCTTAGGAATCTACCTTAAAATTACTCCCACTATCCCCTTTGAAATAAAAATGATCACTGCAATAAGAGTTGCAATTTTTAAATTGCTAAAATCAATGTTCTCTCTTAACATTAACCGTGATGGATCTCTGCTAATAGCTGTAGAAGATCAGAAATCAGCAGATACAATAATTAACCTTAAATCCCTTCTGAATACCCCAATTATTGCATCTAATTGGAACCCAAAACAATCACCAACAAAAATAGTAGTTTATAATGGTCCCCCAGAGATATCTACTCAGGAGTTAAAAGAAGGCCTTTCAGATAGGGCTGGAAACACAATCCCAGTTGAGGATGTTACCCAACTTGGAAAACCCAACTCTAATGGCCTAAAAACTAGTAGATCCTTTTTATTCACACTGAAGGATAAAATTGATATCCCAGAAAAATTATTCCTTTTTGGTCAAATCAAACCACACAATGAATACAAACCTAAGCCTATTCAGTGTCAGAAGTGTTTCAAACTGTGACACACAACAAACAAATGCAATGAAATTCTACAAGAGTGTAGTAATTGTAAATTTTTCCATCCTAAAGAGCTGACAACTTGCAACAACACTCAGCCTACATGCATCAATTGCAAAGGCCCACATGAATCTACAAATAAATCATTATGCTCTGCATACAAGAAAAGAGCTCTGACACTCCAAATATCAGCAGAGAATGCCATCCCATACCCCTTTGCAGCAATGGAAGCAAATGCTGCCCAACAATACCAAATAAAGCCTGTAATGAAACCAACCGAAACCCCAAAGTCAAATGCCCCCAAAGCATCAAGCACCCCATAAAAAACACAATCTTCTAATCCCCCTAGCGCAAATACCTATCAGAAGCAAGCACCCAACCAACAAGCCTCCATGCCCGGTGAAATGAGGCCAGCCTGGCCCTCCCTCTCAAGAAGAAACAAACCAGAAACACTACCAGGAATCAATCCATTAACCAACAAACAGGATGCACTACCAAAAATGCAATCCCCAAATATATGCTTATTCATTCTAAACTGTAATGCAGTTCAGGTCATGAACATACATCAACTACAGAAAACCAAAATTATTGCAGAATTGGCAAAAATTTCCATCCCAGATGATATGCTCATTCAAGCAAAAAAAGATCTTGCTTTACTCTTAACAAAGCTGAACATTGATACACATTCATATGAAGAATAAATAAACAACACAACATTTATCAATACTCCAATGGAATGTAAGATCACTCACAGAAAATAAGCTAAATGAACTAATATCATTTATGAATAATAATTCAATTAATATTGCTTGCCTCCAAGAAACTCATTTAACCCAAAATCAACAAATTAAGTCTCTGGGATATACTATCATGAGAAAGGATAGATCTTCAGAGAGAAAAGGAGGTGGTGTAGCTTTATTAGCTAATAATAATATAAAATTTTGTGGCATCAATTTTCCAGATTTTGAAAATGATGTTGATGTAATTGGTATAAGTGTTTGGCTGAATAATTTAAAAACCTACATAATAAGCTTTTATAACCCTAATGGCCAAACTACAGATGCCAAGGATTTCTTTAATTATATAAATAATTCTAATATGTTAAAAAATATCATTATTTGTGGAGATTTCAATGCCCACAGCCTTTTGTGGGGGAATAAACCAGCAAATAAAGCTGGTAAATTTATTGAGCATATGACTTCAAATAATAATGAATTAGTTGTTGCTACCCCTCCAAACCTGAATACTTATTTCAACCCCAAAAGTGGCAATTTCTCCACAATTGACCTACAAATTGTGTCTTTAAATTTTTTGAACAAAATTTACATAAATAAAATTGATAGTCTATGTACAGACCACTTTGCTATAGTTTGCTCCCTAAATGAACCTGCTGAAACTTTATCTCATACATCCAAATATATCAACACTAAAGCAAATTGGTCTATTTTCCAAAATAAGCTAAATGATGAAATTACAAGTTTCAGCCAAAGTTCATGCATTTCTAAGACAACAGTTGACACATATGCTGAAGCATTGACTTTTTTACTAATAAATGCAGCTAATCATGCTATCCCCAAGAAAACACCTAAGAAAAAATTCCCTAAACAAATTCCTAAAACATGGTGGACAAAGGAGTGCCTAAAGAATTGGAGGATAAAAAAGGCAGCTAGGACAGAATTCACAAAAAAAAAATCACCTACTACATATTTAAAAAAATTACAAGCAGAATCTAATCTAAAAAGGACAATAATAGATGCTAAATATAAATACTGGAATAATTTTGCAAATAATCTCTCCAGAGAAACAAATGAGCCAATTATACATAAAGTCATAAGCCACATATGTGGGAAAAAGACTTCTCCCAACCCACTCCTGTATGAGCTTATACATAATAATACCCATTATGACAGTGATAATGAAAAGGCTAACCTATTTGCAACTCTTTTTGTTAATAAGCTAACATCAAATAATCAAAGCAAGCTGTCCACAAGTCCTATGAACCCTAGTTACCAACCACGCCCAGGATCCGAGTACATAACTAATCCATTTTCAATTCAGGAATTGAATAATGCAATACATCATATTAGGTCCAAAACTAGCAGTAGCTATGACAATATACACCCTAAATGGATAAAGAATCTCACACCTTCATACAAACAAGAACTGCTAAATTGTTATAATCACGCTTGGGCATCTTCTAGGTTCCCCAATATATGGAAATGTTCGTCGCTCCTACCAATCCTAAAGAAAAATAAACCAAAAGATAACCATGAGTCTTATAGGCCCATAATGATTACACCTGTGATGGGGAAAATAAAGGAGAAAATGATTTATCACAGACTCCTCTGGTTTGTTGAGAAAAATAACATGATCCCACACACTCAAACTGGATTCAGGAAATACCACTCCTCAACAGATGCTTTCATTTTGCTAACAAATGCAATAAATGAATCTTTCTCAAAAAATAATATCCTAGTGGCAGCTTTCCTAGATTTTGAAGGAGCTTATGACAATGTGAACCACCAAATCCTTTTAAATAAACTTGCAAACCTTGGAGTACCTCCTAAGCTAGTATCCTTTATTAAATCCTTCATAGAAGTGCGAAGTTTCATTGTTTGTGTTGGTTAAGCCTCTTCACCCCAAAAGACAATATCCAAAGGCCTACCTCAGGGAGCAGTCCTCAGTTGCCTCCTTTTTTCCCTATATCTGTTGGACATGAACCTACCCCACACGAATCTACAATATGCTGATGATCTGGTGCTATGGTCATCTGGCAACACCTTTCAGATAGCACAGTCAAATCTGCAAAAGTCACTTTTCCAGTTTGAAAAATTCTCTCAACGTTCAGATTTACCCATTGCACCCACCAAGTCAAAAATAATCCAATTTGACCGGAAGCGAAACCATGTTAATGCAGAACTAACTCTAAATAAAACAACTACTCCAGAAGATAATAATATTAATTACCTAGGTCTCATGCTTGACCAAAAACTTAATTTTCACCTCCACATTTCAAACACAATAAAAAAATGTTATAGAAAAGTAAATATACTAAAAAGACTTCTTTCCACACCCTGGGGTTGTAAGGAGAAAACCTTACTCCAGTTTTATAAATCATATATAAGACCACAAATTGGCTATGGGCTCTTTGTCTATGGTGCATGTGCAAAGGCCCAGATGCAAAAAAATTAAAGAACCCAAAATGATATAATACGTCTCATAGTTTGTCTTATGAAACCCACAAGCACCAGGTTTCAGCTTATGGAGAGTGAATTAACAACAATAAGGGAGATACGTAGCTATCTCTTGATAAAACATCATACAAAAATTGAATCAAATAGCTCACACACATTACATAATTGGTTAAGAAATCCAGCCATGTATAGAGGTATTGCAGATGAGTATGCCAATATTCAAAAGAAGTTCCCCATACCAGCAAAGTCTATTGCACCTACTTTCCCCCAATCCCCTCCATGGAATTGGTCATTTCCCATAATAAATACTGAATTTTCAAAATGGAATAAAGATTTAACCCCCATTGCTTTTGTCCAGAAAAATTTTGCAGAACTTAACACAATTACATATAAAAATCACTTCCAAATATTTGTTGATGGGTCAAAAATGGATGAGAAGGTTGCAAGTGGTGTTTTCCTTCCTCACCTGAAAATTGCAATGGGCGAGAGATTATTTAATAATTTATCTATAATGTCTGCTGAGCTAAATGCCATAATCATGGCATTAGAAAACCTTAAGCAAAACCAACCTTTGATTGAAAATTCGAATAATATTATCATCTATTCCGACTCTTTATCAAGCCTTGAGTTGCTGACCTCAGCTCCTCAATATAAGTTGGACATTGACACTTATCATTGTCTCAGTACTATTGATAATCTTGCTTAAAGTGGCATAAAAACTTACTTTCAGTACATTCCTAGCCACTCTGGCATAAGTGGTAATCATCAGGTTGATGAAATAGCAAAAAATGCTATAAATATTGACCAGCCAAGTGGGAGACCAATCCCAATTAGAGATATTTACCGATGGAGGCTATCAGATATTAATTTTAATAAGATTAATCCTATCCTTTCCCCCTTTCCCAATAAGCATCTTTCTAAAATTTATCATAGAATTCGCTCTGGAACAAATGGACTAAATTTCCTTGCATTCTCTTATAAGCTTTCTAATTCAAGTGGCTCAATTCCCCTGTCCCCTCTTTGCAGGCATGGTAATATGAATAATGAAACAATTGACCATTGTCTATTTGAATGTAATATGATGACGTCTGCACAACATACCTTGCTTTCTAAACTGTTAAAATACTTCAAACACCACAAAATCCCACTATCAGCCAAGAGCCTAGCCAACTATACCTGCACACAGAGCATAGAAATCGACATCTATCATCTTATATTTGAACTCCTAGAGTCGAAAGATCTGCTGAAAGATATCTGAATATATCTATTAAATATGAGGCAATCAAGCCAGTAGCTCTGTAGCCCACAGAGTGAAGCAAAAGGAAAAGGGCTAAATAGTTTTACTGAAAAGCCCGCCTGCTGTTAAATAGAAGAAGAAAGAATATGAATATGAAGAATATGACATAAATCATAAAAAAAATTAAATTTTTGAGAGACAAAAAGACAAATGAGAGACAAAACCTGCCAAACTGGTTATTTTCAAGAGACTGCTATTAAGAAATGGAATTCAGAGAGTAGTTTTCATTGCCTTTACAATATTTAAAGTGTTGTTTTTTAGGTTTAGGGGGGGAGGTACCCAGGTTAGGTTATATATTTAATATACGCTATGCTTTACCCCCCCCCCCCAATGGGCAAATATATAGCCCAAATTTGTTTTGAAACTATTATATATTCATCCTATTTTATTTTTATTGATTAGAATTAACCAAACTTGACTGTTTGGATGTGACCATATAATACACCAGTACCAACAATTTTTTCTCATTAGCCAGTTTCATTTTATAAGACAAGCTTATAAGCTTATGGTGGCTATGGGACATTTTTAGTCCTTTAAGTGCTCAAAAAGGAATTTGCCCCAGAAGTGATTATTGGATTCTGAAAGAGCATAACAAAAGGCAATAAATTCTAGTTTAATTACTTTTTGCTATCATTGAAAGGCATTAGGTTATGAAAATAAAGCTTTCAGTAATGAATACAGGGCCAAAAACATACTCTGGGAAGGTATTTCCAAGCTTCCATGTTAACCCTCATCAGATTCCTAAGTCTTAGAAATTTGCCTACTTTTCAGGTCTATTATCTATTGAAATTTTAACAAAACAACATTTTACATTAATTTACCTGATGTGCAAGTATATAGCCCAAATTATAATTTTCTTATCAATTTTTGCCATGTATGTCAGTTGTTTCAACCCATGTCCCTGTAAATTGAATCAACTGTGACAAAGCAATAACTAGAAAAACAAGTTACAGGTGGCAGAATCCATTGAGAATATAAATTAAGCTATATATTTGCCCATAAAGAGGGAGGGGAGTATAGCAAGGCTGACTATTTTGAAGTAAGAATTATTTTCTTATTATGTTTCCTTTTCTCCAGTTAGTTTTCTAGGCAAATACCAAGGTAGGTACATTGAAATACCTTCCTGTGACATACTTAGTGTGTAGACTCATCCCTGAAAGTTTCATTTTCCTAACCTAAACCTTTTCCAAGATAGGAAAAAGTAGCTAAACTAGAATTTTATATAGAATGTATCAAATAATTTATTCACTTTGATTCTAGCTTAATTATGTTGCAAACTGCAAATTTACCAAAAAATATTAACCCTAGACACCTCCAAGGGTTTACAACCTAGACAATTGAACGATTAAAAGGAATAGCAAATTATGTAAAGTGATTATAAGTTAACTCTTCTTATCAGCTTCAAGATCTGATTGATTAGTATAAGATATAGAGTTCTGTATAAACTATAGGTTAAAGATGTAACCTCAGTAGTTCTCTGATAATTTTAAATACAGGATATCCAAAAAAAAGCCGAGGTAAATTCTTTTCGACTTTTAGTGAATTTGTTAGGCCTACTGGATGTTTAGATTATCAATTTATGGAGCCTAGAAATCTGAATTGTAGCCATAAAACACTATACAACTTGAAAGTTTTTGCCAAAAGTTTATAAAGCTGGTTACAACAATACATTTATAAACAGTGTCAGTTTTGGGAAAACCAGAGGTTTAACCAGTTGCTTGTTTCATGCAAAAATAGTTTTCATGACAACTGGGTTTGTCAATGTTTCTTGCAAAAACTTTAGTAGAGCTCAATCTGGTTGAGCTGAAACAGTCTATCTGGTGCATGCAAAAAAGCACCTTAAGGGCTGGGCACATGAAGCTGATTTTGGGAACTGATTTCCAAATCAGCGCCAATTTTAAAAGAAATTGATGTCAATTTGAGCTTGAAATTTTTTTTTAGTTTTTGGCGCCAATTTACAAAATAATGCCATCATGATCATCATTTTCATCATGATCATCACAAAAAAAAATTGGGATAAAAATAGTCAGCCAGAAATGTCTGTGGTGAAAGACCCCACTACTGAGCTGAGATCCGTCATGCAACTATTAATAAACTCCAATTGACTATTTGTGTCCATGATTTTATGTTTTGAAAATCTTGCACAAGAAATTTTTCTTACCACTTTTGTTTATCCACTGATGCTGAAATTGGTTCCCAAAATCAGCTATGTGTGCTGAGCCCTTTAGGGCTTAGGTAGACTTGCTTGTGAATGCTGCTTAAGTTTAGAGGAAAAAGTTTCATCCAGTAAATTATAAAGAATTTCAAAGCAGAATCAGGGCTCTTGAGAAGGAATAACCATAACAATCTGAAAAGAACATAAAAAACCTGGGTAAAATTCTGGCTTTGCTACTTTTTGCTATCTTGGAAAGGCGTTAGTTTATCAAAATGAAAATATTCAGGGATATATTTACAGACTAAAGTATAGCCCAGGAAGGTATTTTGAAGAACATGCCTCAACTTCTTCCCCTCCTTAAAATGCAGATTATTGCACATTACTGCTTATTTTTGCTCTTATTTCATCATATATTACTGCTATAATCATAAATCAGTGTTTAAATTACAAAATTTTAGCTTTTAACCTTGTTTATTAAAGTGTAATCCACAATCCTATTTCCATTTTATAGCAACTCCCTTTAATTAATTGCAGACCTTGGTCTGTATCTGTAATTACAGGATCCTGTAAGTACAGGATAGGTCTACTTAGAAGAAAACACTAACTACAAAACAGTGATTGAAATGTATCAAAAATCCTATTTCAAACTCCAAGCATGATCTTCTCTCAACTTCACATTTTTGCTCCTTCCCTGTCTAATTTTTCAAAATAGGTAAAGGTCTAGAATAGCTTTGCTTCAGAAGTTGAAATGCTGAAGCAAAAGAAAGACCATTTTTATTTTTGTGTTTTGCATAATTAATCAAATCACCATAAAAATCTGAAAAAAACATTGAAAACTGGAAAATATTCAAATTAGTTTTAAATCTTATCCAAATCTTAAAGCAATAACATATAGCACAAACTATATTTATATCCCATACATTATCTGTTTGTTGAATTTGTCAATGTTGATTAAGTTTGTGGGTATTGGGTTGAAATTAAGGAGTTCTGTAGTGCAAGATTTGTAAGAAATATATAATTTGGTTTGGCTATAATTTGCACATTAGCAAGAGTTAGGGGGTTATGTAAGATGAAGCACTTTGTAATGATGGGCTTTATATAAGTATTTTAGGGTCTTTTTTAAGGTTGAAATAGTATCAATCATAGGCAGCGCAATAGGGCTGCCTAAGTAAAGAACAATTTGGGCACAATGTATTATTTATTTTTTATTCTCCATACCCGGGCGCTTTGTATTGAAGGAGTTGTCATGGAAACTTCAAAAAGGGCTCATTTGATTGGAAATTGGAGTGACTTAGTGCCCTTTTTACTAGTTGAAAGTGATTGGAGGGCCACTAGACCCCCCCACGCCCATCATTCCCCCAAACACATCCAATCAAAATATTGAGATAGCCATGTTGTTCAGCGTAGTTGATGTCGAGATAGAAAATATGTTTTTGAGGAGGACACTCCCCACAGCCCTTAGGGCAAGGGTTTTAAGTTATGCCCTGGGGGCATATAAGGTTTCTTATAGAAGGCATTGTCGTAGAAACTTCAAAAAAAGCTCATTCAATTGGTAACTCAAAGGACTAGTGCCCTTTTTTAATAGTCGAAAGTGATTGGAGGGCAACTAGCCCCCCCCTGCCCATCATTCCCCCAAACACATCCAATCAAAATTTTGAGATAGTCATATTGTTCAGTGTAGTCGATTTCCAGATAGAAAATATGTTTTTGAGGAGGACACTCCCCTACAACCCTTGGGGCAAGGGTTTTAAGTTCCCCACCCACGCCCATCATTCCCCCAAACACATCCAATCAAAATTTTGAGATTGCCATTTTGTTCAGCATAGTTGATTTCCACATAGAAAATATGTTTTTGAGGAGTTCACTCCCCCACAACCCTCAGGGCAAGGGTTGTAAGTTATGCCCTGGGGACATACAAGAACAATGTTGGCAAAATGTATCATTTATTATTTTTTCCGTTAGAGCAGAGCACTTTGTATCGAATAAGTTGTTGTAGAAACTTCGGAAAGGGCCCATTCAATTGGAAACTAGAGTGGCTTGTTTCCTTTTTAATACTTGAAAGTGATTGTAATGCAATTAACACCCTGTCCACACCCACCATTTCCCAAAAAAACATACAATAAAAATTTTGATGTAGCCATTTTGTTCAGCATAGTTGATTTCCAGATAGAAATTATGTTTTTGAGGAGGACACTCCCCCACTGCCTTCAGGGCAAGGGTTGTAAGTTATGCCCTGGGGGCATATAAGATTTTTATAGAAGGCGTTGTTTTAGAAACTTCAAAAAAGGCTCATTCAATTGGAAACTGAAAGGCCTAGTGCCCTTTTTAATAGTCAAAAGTGACTGGTGGGCAACTAGCCCCCAACATGCCCATCATTCCCCCAAACACATCCAATCAAAATTTTTAGATAGCCATTTTGTTCAGCGTAGTTGATTTCCAGATAGAAGTTATTTTTATGAGGAGGACACTCCCCCACAGCCTTCAGGGCAAGGGTTGTAAGTTATGCCCTGGGTGCATATAAGGTTTTTATAGAAGGCACTGTTGTAGAAATTTCAAAAAAGGCTCATTCAATTGGAAATTCAAAGGGCTAGTGCCCTTTTTAATAGTTGAAAGTGATTGGAGGGCAACTAACCCCCCTCTCACGCCCACCTCTTCCCAAAACAGATCCAATAAATATTTTGAGAAAGCTATTTTATTCAACGTAGTTTTAAGTTCTGTAAATTAGGTCTTTGAGGATAACAATCCCCTCACAGCCCTCAGGACAAGGGTTGTCAGTTATGCCCTAGGGGCATATTAAGTTTTTATAGAATGTGTTGTTGTAGAAATTTCAAAAAGGGCTAATTAAATTAGAAATTGAAATGGCTTTTGCCCTTTTTAATAGTCTAAAGTAATTTTAAAGGCAACTAACACCCCTTCGAGGTTCTACGCCCACCATTTCCCAAAACACATCCAATCAAAATTTTGAGATAGCCATTTTGTTCCATGCAGTTAAAGTTAAGGAAATTATACCTTTGAGCAGGATACTCCCCCAACAGTCTTCAGGACAAAGGATATAATTTATGCCCTGGGGGCTTATAGGTTTTGGAAATAACTTAAATACCTTTTTGAAGTTTTTACAACGAAAACTTTCTATATGACATTATGTGCTTCCAGGGCACAACTTGCAACCTTAGCCCTGAGGGCTGTGGGGGGTTGTCATACTCAAAAACATAATTTACAGATCCTTTAACTCCATTCAACAAAATTGATGTATCAAAATGTTGATTGGAAGTGTTTGGGGAAATGATGGGTATGGGTGGGCATTTGCCCTCACATCGCTTTTGTCTATTAATAAGGGCACTAGCCCTCTTAGTTTACAATTGAATGAGTCATTTTTGAAGTTTGTACAACAACGCTGGCGAAGACCTAATTTCCAGAACTTTCAAATACGTTGAACCAAATGTCTATCTCAAAATTTTGGTTGGATGTGTTTGGAGAAATGGCGGGCGTGAGAGGGGCGTTAGTTGCCCTCCAATTACTTTTGACTATTAAATAGGTCACTAGCGCTTTCAATTTTCAATCAAAAGAGCCCTATTTGAAGTGTGTACGACAACGCCTTCTATAAAACCTTATATGCCCCTAGGGCATAACTCACAACCCTTGTGCTGAGGGCTGTGTCATCCTTAAAGACATAACTTCTGGACTTTCCAACTACATTAAACAAATTGGCTATCTCAAAATTTGTATTGGATATTTTGGGGAAATGGTGGGCGTGTGAGGGGTGTCAGTTTTCTTCCAATCACTTTTGACTATTAAAAAGGGCACTAATCACTTTTGACTGTTAAAAAGGGCACTAGCACTTCGAAGTTTTCGAAGTTTCTATGACAATGCTCTCTATAAAAACTTTATATTCCTCCAGGGCATAAATTACAATCCTTGCCCCGAGGGTAGTGGGGGGGCTTATCACCCTCTAATCACTTTTGACTATTAAAAAGGTTAGTAGCCCTTTCAATTTCCAATTTCCCTTTTGGAAATTTTCTACAAAAACACTTTCTATAAAATCCCTTTTATGCCCCCAGGGCATAACTTACAACCCTTGCCCTTAGGGGTTTGGGGTGTTTGTCATCCTCAAAATCAGAAATTCCAGAACTTTCAACGACGTTGAAGAAAATGAATATCTCAAAACTTTGATTGCATGTGTTTGTGAAAATGGTGGACGTGAGAGGGGGGTCAGTTGATCTCCAATCACTTTCGACTAGTAAAAAGGACACTAGCCCTTTTAATTTTCAATCAAATAAGCTTTTCTTGAAGTTTCTAAAACAACACTTTCTATAAAAACCTTATATGCCCCCAGGGTGTAACTTACAACCCTTTCCCTGAGGGCTCCAAGGGGTTTATTATATTAAAATACATAATTTCCAAAACTTTTAGCTACGTTGAACAAAATGAATATCTCAAAATTTTGATTGCTTGTGTTTGGGGAAATGGTGGACATGAGAGGGAGGTCAGTTGCCCTCCAATTACTTTCAACTATTTAAAAGGGCACAAGCCCTTTCGATTCCCAGTTGGGTAAGCCCTTGTTGAAGCTTTACAACAATGCTTTTTATAAAAACCTTTTATGCCCCCAGGGCATAACTTACAAACCTTGCCCTAAGGGAAGTAGGGGGAGTTTCATCCTCAAAAATATAATTTCTTGACCTTTCAACTACGTTGAAAAAAATGTCTATCTTAAAATTTTGATTGGATGTGTTTGGGAAATGGCAAGTGAGAGTCGGGTTAGTTCCCCTCCAATCATTCCGACTATTAAAAAGGCCACTAGTCCTTTTTGAAGTTTCTATGAAAACACTGCCTATAAAAAACCTTATATGCCCCCAGGGCATAACTCACAACACTTGCCCTGAGGGTTTGGGGTAGTTTTCACTCTCAAAGACCTTATTTCCAGAAGTTTCAACTACGTTGAACAAAATGGCTATCTCAAAATTTTGATTGTATGTGTGTGGTGAAATGGTTGGCGTAAGATGGGGGTTAGTTGCCCTCCAATTACTTTCAACTATTAAAAAGGACACCAGCCCTTTGAATTTCCAATTGAATGAGCCCTTTTTCAAGTTTCTACGACAAAGTTTTCAATAAAAATCCTATATGCCCTCTGGGCATAACTTATAACTCTTGCCCTGAAGACTGTGGGGGGATATAATTTCCATACCTTTCAATTGCGTTGAACAAAATGGCTTTCTAAAAATTTTGACTGGATGTGTTTGAGGAAATGGTGGGTATGGAAGGGGTCTTAGTTGCCCTCAAATCACTTTCGACTATTAAAAAGGGCTCTAGCCTTTTCAATTTCCAATCGAATATGCCCTTTTTGAAGTTTCAACAACAACGCTTTCTATAAAAATCTTCCATGCCCCCAGGGTATAACTTACAACCCTTGCCGTGAGGGCTCTGGGGGAATGTCCTCCTCAAAAACACAACTTATATCTGGAAATCAACTATGCTGAACAAAATGGATATCTGAAAATTTTGATTTTATGTGTTCTGGGAAATGGAGGGCTTGGAAGGGGTGTTAGTTGCCTTCCAATCACTTTTGATTATTAAATTGGGCACTAGCCCTTTCAATTTCCAATCGAATGAGCTCTTTTTAAAGTTTCTATGACAACTATTTCCATAAAAACCTTATATGCTCCCAGGGTATAACTTATAACCCTTACCCTGAGGGCTATGAGGGGGGGGTGGTCATCATCCTCAAAGACCTATTTTCCAGAATTTTCAACTACATTGAACAAAATATATGTCTCAAAATTTTGATTGGATGTGTTTGGGGGGATGGTGGGCGTGAGAGGGGGGTTAGTTTCTCTCCATTCTTTTTCGACTATTAAAAAGGGCACTAACCCTTTCAATGTTCAGTCAAATGAACCCTTTCTAAGTTTCTACGACAACACTTTCTATAAAAACCTTATATGCCCCAGGGTACAACTTAAAACCCTTGCCCTGAGGGGTTTGGGGGGCTAGTAATCCTCAAAATCATAATTTCCAGAACTTTCAACTACGTTGAACAAAATGGGTATCTAAAAATTTTTTATGGTATGTGTTTGGGGAAATGATAGGAGTGAGAGGGGGTTAGTAGCTCTCCATTCACTCTCGACTATTATAAAGGGCACTAGCCCCTTCAATTTCCAATCAAATGAGCCCTTTTTGAAGTTTCTACGACAACATTCTATAAAAACCTTATATGTCCCCTGGGTATAACTTAAAACCCTTGCCCTGAGGCCTCTGGGGGGTTGTCATCCTCAAAGACATAATTTCCAGAACTTTTAACTACGTTGAATAATATGACTATCTCAAAATTTTGATTGGATGTGTTTGGGGAAATGATGAGCGTGAGAGGGAGTTAGTTGCCCTTCAATTACTTTCAACTATTACAAAGGGCACTAGCCCTTTCAATTTTCAATCGAATGAGCCCTTTTTGAAGTTATACGACATCGCATTCTATAGAAACCTCATATACCCCCAGGGTATAACTTACAACCCTTGGCCTGAGGGCTTTGGGGGGTGGTCATCCTAAAAGACATAGTTTTTGGAACTTTCAACTACATTGAAAAAAATGCCTATCTCAAAATTTTGATTGTATTTGTTTGGGTAAATGATGGGCGTGAGAGGGGTGTTAGTTGCCCTCCAATTATTTTTGACTATTCAAAATGCCACTAACCATTTCAATTTTCGATGGAATAAGCCCTTTTTTAAGTTTCTACGACAACGCTTTCTATAAAAACCTTATATGCCCCAAGGGCATAACTTAGAACCCTTGCCATCAGGGCTGTGGGGGGTTTTTATCCTCAAAGACGTAATTTTCAGAACTTTCAACTACTTTGAACTAAATGGCTATCTCAAAAGTTTGATTGTATGTGTTTGGGGAAATGTGTGATTGTATGTGATTGTATGTGGGCGTGAGATAGGGGGATTATTTGCCCTCCAATTACTTTCGAGTAATTGGAGGGCAAGACTAAGTCACTATGGCTAATGACTAAGAGTAGAAAGCTATCAGGAGGTCCGAACCCACACCACTGCTGCCATCTACAATTTAGTCTAACACCAACAGGACATAATTTATTCAAGGATTATCGATCGAGTCTAATGGGGTCAAGGTCAATTGATTTGTTGTTTCCAAGTGTATTGTCTCCGGGACCAAGTTTGCACATGCGCATTGACGGGGAGAGATGTATTGATCTAGGACACGAAGGGGAAGTGAATTTCAGAGAACTTGATTTGCATAATCGAGGGGAATGTATTGATCGACTCGAGGGGAATTTATTTGTTGTTTCTAAGGGGAATTATTGATTCTAATGGAAGGGGAATTAGAAATGGCATCACTTGTTTAATAAGAATTATGCGGGAGTCTAAAGAGATAGAAACATCCTTTTTTAAATACGGTTCTCTGATCTTTAAGTCAGAGAGATAAATTGATATTCTATCGAAACCTTAATAGTGTAGCTTGGAACATCTATGAGATGAAGAGATTAACGCGGGAAATGGTTTCCTAGGAATTTCAAATATGACAGCGCAGGGATGCAAAAATAAAAGGAACACGCAGAAATTACTTTTAGGGGTTTATTTGGGTGAAACCGTTTTGAGACATTTTAGAAGATTATTTGAGCGAAACCGTTTTTAGACATTTTAGGGGATTATTTGAGCGAAACCGTTTGAGTCATTTTAGAAGATGATTTAGGGTGAAACTCTATGGTCGTTATAATACACAAGTTCCATTTGAACAGTGTTGTGAGGTCCTCTACCCCAACCCCAAAGGACCCTCCCCAGGTCCCAAAGGCTCCACGGGCCACCAAAGGGCTCCCTCCCCCCCTGGGGCCCCCGAGCCCCCAAAGGCCCCCCGAGCCACCAATGGGCCCCCCAAGTTCCCCTGGGCACATTTTTTTAATACTTTTGATTCTATTTGTTTGCATGTCTGGGTTGATGTTTGCCAGTCCAAGAATTTGTCTTTGTTTGTTTGAATGTCTGAAGTACCTGTCTGTCTCTGTTTGTGTGTCTGATTCTTTTTTTTGTTCGGTCTGTGTTGAAGTACACAAGCTCGTGAAAGATTCTTTGTTGTCTTGACTGCCCAAATTGAACAGGTGTCTCGATTTGTTCATTGTATTCAATTTGGTTGAGAGTCTAGGTTGATGCTAGTAAGTCCCTATGTGAGTCAGTGATGTTTTGAATGTCTAAAGGATCGGACTGACAAAGTTTGTGCGTCTGAGTGTATTTGCAGGCTATTACTTGTGGGTTCATGAATTTAAGTGATTTTGTCTTTTTTGGTTCTATTTAATTTCGTAAATACCCGTATCGGGTTTTGGGTCTTAAAAAACTTGTTGGAATGTCCTATTTTGTGTTTAAAATCCCAAGAATTTGTCTTTGTTGGTTTGAATGTCTTAAGTGTCTGTCTTTCTCTGTTTGTGTGTCTGATTATATTTTCTTTTATGTCTGTTTTGTTGTTTTCAAGTCCAAGTATTTGTCTTTGTTGATTTGAATGTCTTAAGTGTCTGTGTTTCTCAGTTTGTATGTCTGATTCTATTTGTTTGCATATCTGGGTTGGTGTTTGCAAATCCAAGTATTTGTCATCGTTGGTTTGAATGTCTAAAGTGTCTGTCTTTATCTGTTTGTGTGTCTGATTCTATTTGTTTGCATGTCTGGGTTGGCGTTTCCATGTCCAAAAATTTGTCATTATTGGTTTGAATGTCTAAAGTGTATACCTTTCTCTGTTTTTGTGTCTGATTCTATTTGTTTGCATGTCTGGGTTGGTGTTCGCAAGTCCAAGAATTTGTCTTTGTTGGTTTGAATGTCTAAAGTGTCTGTCTTTATCTGTTTGTGTGTCTGAATCTATTTGTTTGCATGTCTGGGATGGTGTTTGCAAGTCCAAGAATTTGTCTTTGATGGTTTGAATGTCTAAAGTTTCTGTCTTTCTATGTTTGTATGTCTGATTCTATTTGTTTGCATGTCTGGGTTGATGTTTGCAGGTCCAAGAATTTGTGTTTGTTGTTTTGTATGTCTAAAGAGTATGCCCTTCGCTATTATTTTGTTTGATTATATTTTTTTATATACCTGGGTGGACGCTCGCATGACGATGTAACTGTCAGCGTCTGTACTGTTGTCTCTAGATTAGGCAATGCTCTGTTCGAACTTTTTTTACTATTTTTTGAGCTTTTGGACTGATGTTTACACGTCAAAGTCTATGTGATTGGTGGTTTTGCGGCTTCAAGAGTCTGTTTTTATCATTTTGTGCGTCTGATTCTATTTGTTTGCATGTCTGGGTTGGTGTTTGCAAGTCCAAGAATTTGTCTTTGTTGGTTTGAATGTCTAAAGTGTCTGTCCGTCTCTGTTTATGTGTCTGATTCTACTTGTTTGTATGTTTTTGTTGGTGCTTGTAAGCCCAAGAATTCGTCTTTATTGGTTTGAATGTCTAAGTGTCAGTCTTTCTCTGTGTGTCTGATTCTATTTGTTTACACGTCTGGGATGGTGTTTGCAAGTCCTAAAATTTGTCATTGTTAGTTTGAATGCCTAAAGTGTCTGTCTTTCTCTTTTTGTGTGTCTGATTCTATTTGTTTGCGTGTCTGGGTTGTTGTTTGCAAGTCCAAGAATTTGTCTTTGTTGGCTTAGATGTCTAAAGTGTCTATGTTTCCCTGTTTGTGTGTCTGATTCTATTTGTTTGCATGTCTGGGTTGGTGTTTGCAAGTCCAACTATTTGTCTTTATTGGATGGAATGCCTAAAGTTTCTGTCTTTCTCTTTTTTGTGTCTGATTCTATTTGTTTGCATGGCTGGGTTGGTGTTTGCAAGTCCCAGAATTTGTCTTTATTGGTTGGATTGTCTAAAGTGTCTGTCTTTCTCTGTTTGTGTGTCTGATTCTATTTGTTTGCATGTCTGGGTTGATGTTTCCATGTCCAAGAATTTTTCATTGTTGGTTTGAATGTCTAAAGTGTCTGTCTTTCTCTGTTTGTGTGTCTGATTCTATTTGTTTGCATGTCTGGGCTGGTGATTGCAAGTCCAAGAATTTGTCATTGTTGGTTTGAATGTCTAAAGTTTCTTTCTTTCTCTGTTTTTGTGTCTGATTCTATTTGTTTGCATGTCTGCGATGGTGTTTACAAGTCCAAGAATTTGTCTTTGATGGTTTGAATTTCTAAAGTTTCTTTCTTTCTCTGTTTGTGTGTCTGATTCTATTTGTTTGCATGTCTGCGATGGTGTTTACAAGTCCAAGAATTTGTCTTTGTTGGTTTGAATGTCTAAAGTGTCTATCTTTCTCTGTTTGTGTGTCTGAATCTATTTGTTGGCATGTCTGGGTTGGTGTTTGCAAGTCCAAGAATTTTTCTTTGATGGTTTGAATGTCTAAAGTGTCTGTCTGTCTCTGTTTGTATGTCTGATTCTATTTGTTTGCATGTCTGGGTTGGTGTTTGCAAGTCCAAAAATTTGTCTTTGTTGGTTTGAATATCTAAAGTGTCTGTCTTTCTCTGTTTTTGTGTCTGATTGTATTTGTTTGCATGTCTGAGTTGGTGTTTGCAAGTCCAATAATTTGTTTTTATTGGTTTGAATGTCTAAAGTGTCTGTTTTTCTCAGTTTGTGTGTCTGATTCTATTTGTTTGCATGTCTGGGCTGGTGTTTGAAAGTCCAAGAATTTTTCTTTGTTGGTTTGAATGTCTAACGTGTATGTCTTTCTCTGTTTATGTGTGTGATTCTATTTGTTTGCGTGTCTGGGTTGGTGTTTGCAAGTCCAAGAATTTGTCTTTGTTGGTTTGAATGTTTACAGTGTCTGTCTGTCTCTGTTTGTGTGTCTGATTCTATTTGTTTGCATGTCTGGGTGGATGTTTGCAAGTCCAAGAATTTGTCTTCCTTGATTTTAATGTCTAAGGTGTAGATCTTTCTATGATTGTGTGTCTGATTCTTTTTATTTGCATATCTGGGTTGGTGTTTGCAAGTCCAAGTATTTGTCTTTCTTGTTTTGAATGTCTTAAGTGTCCGTCTTTCTCTGTTTATGTGTCGGATTCTATTTGTTTGCATGTCTGGGTTGGTGCTTGCAAGTCCAAGTATTTTTCTTTGTTGATTTGAATGTCTAAAGTGTCTGTCTATCTCTGTTTGTGTGTCTGATTCTATTTGTTTGCATGCCTGGATTGGTGTTTGCAAGTCCAATTATTTGTCTTTGTCAGTTTGAATGTCTAAAGTGTCTTACGTTCACGCTCACACGGGAACATCAAAACCATGGGGTTCTCCTACGTGCTGAATCTGAAATTGTAATTTTCAAGGAGATTCTTTAACCTTTTAGAGTTAAATCACCCTTTTAGGGTTGACCTTTTAGGGTTCTCAGACATACTGAGCCTGAAAGTGTGTTCTCAGAAATGTTGACTCTGAAAGTGTAAAACACCAGCCCAGACATGCAAACAAATAGAATGAGACATACAAACAGAGAAAGACAGAAACTTTAGACATTCTTGGACTAGCAAACACTAAACCAGACATTCATACAAATAGATTCAGACATAAAAACCGAGAAGGATATACAATAAATATCTTCCAAACAAAACAGAAAAATTCATGGATATGTCAAAACTAGTCCAGTAAATTAAAAAATAAAAATCAGACATAGACACAGAGAAGGACACGAACTAATGGCAAAACAACCAACACTGACAGAATAATGAGCAAACAAAAACCAACTCAGATATGTCTACAAAAAAATTCAGACACGTAAACAGAGAAAGACAGACACTTTAGTCATTCAACCCAACAAAGACAAATTCATTGACTTGCAAATACCAACCCAGACATGCAAACAAATAAAATCAAATACCCAAACATAGAAAGACAGACACTTTAGACATTCAAACAAATAAATACAGATTCTTAGGCTTGCAAACACCAACCCAGACGTGCCAACAAATAGAATCAGACACACAAACAAAGAAAGGCAGTCATTTTAGGCATTCAAACCAACAAAGACAAATTCTTGGGATTGCAAACATCCACCCAGACATGGAAACAGATAGAATCAGACATGCAAACAGAGAAAGACAGACACTTTAGACATTCAAACTAACAAAGACAAACTCTTGGACTTGCAAACACCAACTCAGACATGCGAACAAATAGAATCAGACACACAGACAGAGAAAGAAAGACACTTTAGACATTCAAACCAACAAAGACAAATTCTTGGACTTGCAAACACAAACTCAGACATGCAAACAAATAGAATCAGACACACACAGAGCAAGACAGACACTTTAGACATTCAAACCAACACAGACAAATGCTTGGACTTGCAAACGCAAACTCAGACATGCAAACAAATAGAATCAGACACACAAACAGAGAAAGACAGACACTTTAGACATTCAAACCAACAAAGACAAATACTTGGACTTGCAAACACCAACACAGACATTCAAACAAATAGAATCATACACACAAACAGAAACAAACAGGCACTTTAGACATTAAAACCAAAAAAGACAAATACTTGGACTTGTAAACATCAACCCGGATATGCAAACAAATAGAATTAGACACACAAACAGAGAAAGACAGACACTTTAGACATTCAAACCAACAAATACAAATACTTGGACTTGCAAACACCAACTAAGACATGCAAGCAAATATAATAAGACAAAAATACATTCACAGGCGGACAATGAAGGAATTCAAGTCATCAAATAAAAATACTTGGTCTCGCAAACACCAACCCAGACAAACAAACAAATAGATTCAGCCATATAAACTGAGAAAGACAGACTCTTGAGGCATTCAAACCAGCAAAGATAAATAGTTGGACTTGCAAACAGCAACCCAGACATGCAAACAAATAAAATAAGACACCCAAACAGAGACAGATAGACACTTTAGGTATTCACACAAACAAAGACAAATTCTTGGACTTGCAAACACCAACCCAGACATGCGAACAAATAGAATCAAACACATATACAGAGAAAGACAGACACTTTAGACATTCAAACCAACAAAGACCGATTCTTGGGCTTGCAAACACCAACCCAGACATGCAAACAAGTAGAATCAGACACAAACAGAGAAAGACAGACACTTTAGATATTCAAACCAACAAAGACAAATACTTGGACTTGCAAACACCAACCCAGACATGCAAACAAGTATAATCAGACATGCAAACAGATAAAGACAGACCCCTTAGATATTCAAAAAAACAAATACAAATTCTTTGGCTTGCAAACACCAACCAAGACATGCCAAGAAATACAATCAGACACACAAACAGAGAAAGACAGACACTTTAGACATTCAAACCAACAAAGACAAATTTTTGGACTCGCAAACACCAACCCAGACATGCAAACAAATAGAATCAGACATGCAAACAGAGAAAGACAGAAACTTTAGACATTCAAACCAACAAACACAATTACTTGGACTTGCAAAGACCAACCCAAACATGCAAAAAAATAGAATAAGACATGCAAACAGAGAAAGACAGTCACTTTAGACATTCAAACCAACAAAGACAAATACTTGGACTTGCAAACACCAACCCAGACATGCAAACAAATAGATTTAGACACATAAACAGGGAATGACAGACACTTTAGACATTCAAATCAAGAGACAAATACTTGGACTTGCAAACACCAACCCAGCCATGCGAACAAATAGAATCAGACACACAAACAGAGAAATACAGACACTTTAGACATTCAAACCGACAAAGACAAATTCTTGGACAGTGAAACACCAACCCAGACATGAAAACAAATAGAATCAGACACACAAACAGAGAAAGACAGACACTTTAGACATTCAAACCAACAAAGACAAATTCTTGGACTTGCAAACATCAACCCAGACATGCAAACAAATAGAATCAAACACACAAGCAGAGAAAGACAGACACTTTAGACATTCAAACCAACAAAGACAAATTTTTGAACTTGCAAACATCAATCAGACATGCAAACAAATAGAATCAGACACACAAACAGAGAAAGACAAACACTAGACATTCAAACCAACAAAGACAAATTTTTGGACTTGCAAACATCAACCCAGACATGCAATCAAATAGAATCAGGCACACAAACAGAGAAAAACAGACACTTAAGAAATTCAAACCAATAATAACAAATAATTGGACTTGTAAATACTAACCAAGACATGAAAACAAATAGAATCAAATACACAATCAGAGAAAGACAGACACTTTAGACATTCAAACCAACAAAGACAAATTCTTGGACTTGCAAACATCAAAACAGACATGCAAACAAATAGAATCAGACACACAAACAGAGAAAGACAGACACTTTTGACATTCAAACCAACAAAGACAGACTCTTTGAATTGCAAACACCATCCTAGACTTGAAAACTAATAGAATCATACACCCAAACAGATAAACAGGGTTATTATGGACATCCAAACAAAAAAAGACAAATTATTTGACTTGCAAACATCAACCCAGACATGCAAACAAATTAAATCAAAAGTATTAAAAAAATGCGGGGGCACTGGGGGGGCCTGCGGGTCTGGGGGCCCTTTGGTGACTCGGGGGGCCCCGGGGTAGGGGGTCCTTTGGAGGCCCGTGGAGCCTTCGGGGCCCAGGGGCCCTTTGGGGTTGGGGTAGAGTACCTCATAACACTGTTCAAATGGCACTTGTGTATTATAACGACCACAGAGTTTCACCCTAAATCATATTCTAAAATGACTCAAACGGTTTCGCTCAAATAATCCCCTAAAATGTCGCAAACGGTTTCGCTCAAATAATCTTCTAAAATGTCTCAAAACGGTTTTGCCCAAATAATCCCCTAAAAGTAATTTCTACGTGTTCCTTTTGTTTTGGCATCCCTGCGCATTTGAAATTCCCAGGAAACCATTTCCCACGTTAATCTCTTCATATCATAGGTGTTCCTAGCTACACTATTAAGGTTTCGATAGAATATCAATTTTTCTCTCTGACTTAAAGATCAGAGAAGCCGTATTTAAAAAAGGATGTTTCTATCTCTTTAGATTCCCGCATAATTCTTAGTAAACAAGTGATGTCATTTCTAATTCCCCCATCCGTTAGAATCAATAATTCCCCTTAGAAACAACAAATAAATTCCCCTCGAGTCGATCAATACATTCCCCTAGATTATGCAAATCAAGTTCTCGGAAATTCACTTCCCCTTCGTGTCCTAGATCAATACATCTCTTCCCCCCGTCAATGCGCATGTGCAAACTTTGTCCCGGAGACAATACACCTAGACGAACAATAACAAATCAATTGACCTTTTCCCCATTAGACTCGATCGATAATCCTTGAATAAATTATGTCTCTTCGGCGTTAGACTAAATTGTAAATGGCAGCAGTGGTTTGGGTTCGGACCTCCTGATAGCTTTCTACTACTAAGTCACTAAGGCTAGGAATAAGTGAAGATGAAAAGGTGAAGTTGGGTAATGAAAAGATTGATCAGTTAGACAGCTTCACTTATCTTGGTTGTATTATTAGTAAAGACGGTTGGAGCACTGAAGATGTCAAAAGTAGAATAGCCAAGGCTCAGGGTGTTTTTTCACAGTTAAAAAAAGTTTGGAAGAATAGGAAGATAAGTATGCAAACCAAGATTAGAATATTAGAAGCCGCAGTGATGACAGTGGCCAAATATAGCTCGGAAGCATGGGCGCTCCGAAAAGTGGATGAAGATTTACTAGATGTCTTCCAGAGAAATTGCTTAAGGATCGTTCTGGGTTCCCGGCTGACTGACCTTATTTCAAACAATAGACTGTACAAAAATGTGGTTCAATACAGCTCTTTAGGGCTATAATAAAAGAAAGGTTGAGGTGGCTTGGGGACGTTGTGCGGATGAAGGATGACAGATTGCCGAAGATTGTTCTTTTTGGTCAACCGTCTAGGGCTAAACGGAAAGCAGGTCGTCCTCATCTGGGGTGGAAGGACGTCATAAAGAAAGATTTGAAGGAAATGGGAACTTCATTGGCGGGTGTAAAAAGGGAGGCTTTGAACAGATTGGGATGGAGGAGGAGCGTGCGTAGCTGTGTTGGCCTCTGGCAGCTAGGTGCTGCGGTGAGTTGTTTGTAGTAGTAGTAGTAGTAGTAGTAATTTCTTTCGGCTGTTAAAAAGGCCATTTCAATTTCCAATGGAATAAACCCTTTTTGAAGTTTCTACGACAACGCTTTCTATAAAAACCTTATATGCCCCAAGGCATATAATCTCTCATATAAATTTCTTTTATATATTAGAAGAATTACCTATATTGTTGGCAGGATACACAGCAATTAGTATGAAGGCAGGCAATGAGGAGGAACTAATGTGGAATTTATAGCTTTGGGGAGAGCTTCGAGGTCAGTGAGGCGTGTGCTCTTTCGAACTTTAATTATTGGAGTTTTCGCCACAGAAAGAGTTGATGTATTTAGATATTTAGGTACTTATATAGATTCAGCTTTGTTATTTAAAGCCCATATTAATAAACACGTGACAACAGTGTATAGGAATCTGGGGTATTTGCATAGATGGAATTTTTCTGTTTCCAAACCAAATCTTGAGTACTTTATATTTTCCATTAGCCTAGTTGAATGCTTTTTTCAATATTTACCGAGTGTTTGGGATATTTATTTTCCCTTCACATTTACGAGGGCTCCAAATTGTTTAAAATAAATCAATAAAATACCGGACCATTTTTAACACACCCTAGTAAGACAGAAAATTTTTCTGAAACTAAAACATCTTTTTTATTTGTATATATTCTTAATTTGGAACACATTTTTCACCTTAATTTGGGCATATGGTTTTAAAAAATCAAAGATATAGATTATTTTTTTCATAGAATGACACTTCTGGTTGAAACTAAGCATAGCCATTTATCAAGAGCTAGGAATATTTTTTTTATTTTCTTTTTGTTAAAAATAAGAGATCAAGACACAGATTAAGATATCAACTTCCCCAGATTGCCAGCAAATATAAGCTATTTTATTTAGAAAGTGAATGATCATCACTATACACATAAAAAGAGATTGACAGAGATAGTCCTTTTTGCCTAAAGTAGTGGGGGTTGAATGTATTATTAATTTATTTTATATTTTGTTTTGCGAATCCCATCCGTATCTCCACAAGTCAAGGATTTCTCTTGTCTTATCTTTTTTCTACTCTTTCTTCTTCCTTTCTTGTTTTCTTTTCCTCTGTACTCTGTTACAGTACAAATTTTTTTAGCGGGGTGGGAGTTATGTTTCTTTTTTCAATGAAAATACCCCTCAAAACTGTATTTTTCAAAATCTAGGAGGGGACTCTTGGACTCCAGAATTCTTGATTTCAACTGCTGTAGTTTAAGTATTAGTCGATTAGCATGAAACCAAGAATTTACATCAAAGCAATAGTTTCAAGGGACCATTGAAGGTCCTCCTCATTTCCTGCCTTCAAACTAATTGCTGTGTATCCTGCAAACATTATAGGTAATTCTTCTAATATTTATAGGAAATTTTAATAGATAAGATATTTATTATCTATATATTAATTTATATTGTTTTTAATATCTGGAAAAATGGTTGAAAAATTTATGTGCCAGCTCTCCTGCTTTTGTTTTCTTTTTATCCACTATTTTCTTTTTTTTTTTTAAATGAATACATTAAGTTACTTTGCTTTTGAAATTGCATTCCTTTATAGGCTATGTAACATTTTCCCAATAACTTGCTACCTCTCTATAATTATGTTGCCATGGTAATATGCTTAGTTTCTAACAAAACTATTACTGATTCTGGACAGCAGGATAATATAGATGGTGAATGTTATTGTGCATATAAAAAAAATATACAAAGGCACGGAATTTAAGAAAAAAGAAAATTAAATTAGGGTAAATATATATCTTCAACTTGAATTGCCACCATGGCAATTGTGTCACAGTCTTCTTCTTAAGGTCTAAAAAAATAATCAGATTTGTAATGTCTTTGACTTCTGAAGGAGTTGAGCTTTTTCTTTCAACTCTATTAAGATTAAATATACTCTGTAGTGGTTAAAAGTCATTATTAGTCATCAATTCTTATTTCTTTTTTATTTTAGGGCTCTCCTGACTAAAATCTGTGTTGTATCCTTGTTTAGATGATAGTATTATATTTCTCATAATTTGCATTAACTCTGTTCCAAGATCTTTCATGGACTTGCCACAAATTCCGAAAATGGCCGATGCCATCACAGTTTCTGAGAATTCTTTTATTAAAATCGGTAAGTTTTACAGTTAAATTGTCCGTTACAGAATAAAAGGGAACCTACAGATTTATGTTTAATAGACCAGAGATGGGGCATGTAAAAGATTTATGCAAGTGAAAGATTATATAAAACAAAAGTAATATAAAGAAAGCGGAGAAAGCGTTAGAATATCAACTAAGGTGGTGAGAATTGGAGGCCATGGATAAAATTGCCGAGGATCTATAAGATGCAGCTAGCTGGCGTAATAGTAAAATATTGTACTTGTATGTTGATAAATTTAGAGGGAGGAGTCAATCCGGACTTGTCCCGGGTAAAGATAAGAATATGGCCCCTATTAGTGATAAGCAAAGGGTTACACTGAAGTGATTAGTGCTATGAACGAAAATAACACTGTTTGCGATCAAGATAGAAAATGAGGTTAGCAGCTGGTTTTGTTTTCAATCACGAATTAAGCAGAGTTGTGTTCTATCCTCCTTCATATGGATCATTTTGATGGACTTTGTCTTAAGAAGCATAGGAAAGAGAACGGGATAGCACGGAATCAAATGGGGACGGAAAAAAGCCATGGACTTAGATCATGCTGACGATTTAAGCATCCTAGATGAAACTGTGAGCAAAATGAATGAACTTTTAGAGGTTTTGCGAGCTCAGGGAGCAAAAATAGGTTCAAAAATTAATGTTAAAAAAAAGTCACTAACGCTTGAAATAAGTGAAGATGAAAACTGACGTTGGGTAACTAAAAGATTGATCTCCTTGACAGCTTCACTTACCTTGATAGTATTATTAGTAAAGATGGTGAGAGCAGTCAAGATGTTAAAAATAGAATAGCTAAGGCTAAGGGTGTTTTTTCACAGTTAAAAAAAACTTGGAAGAATAGGAAGATAAGTTTGCAAATAAGATTAGAATTTTGAAAACTACAGTAACGACAGTGCTCAGATATTGCTCTGAAGCATAGGTGCTGCGAAAAGTTGGTGAAGATTGTTAGATGTTGTCCAGAGAAATTACCTACGGATTGTTCTGAGTACCAGACTGACTCACTGTATTTCAAACCCTAGGCTGTTCGAAAAGTGATTCCGCTTTCTAGGGCTATAATTCGAGAAAGGTTGACATGGCTAGGGCATGTTTTGCGGATGAAGTTTGACACATTGCCGAAGACTGTTCTTTTGGCCAATTGTCTAACACTAAACTGAAAGCAGGTTGTCCGCGGTTGGGTTTGGAGGGAATCATAAAAAATATTTAAAGGAAATGGGAACTTCCGGGGAGGGTGTTGAGGGAGAAACATTGAATAGATTGAGATCGAAGAGGAGCTTGTGAAGCTGTGTTGGCCTCTGGCGGCTTGGTGCTGCGGTGAGTTGTTAGTAGTAGTAGGAGTATATGTACTTAGATCTAACAATTAAGAGCTTAGGGATGATAAAAGCGACTTCTTTGTGACGCAAAACACATTTAAATTAAATTTATTGGCTTTAACTTTTAAGTTTGGTGAGACAAGTAATCATTTGGCGGAGAAACTTTCTGTCAATCTTTTATCTGTGCAGGTATGATGAGCGAAATATTTTTACCAAAGCAGGGGTAGTTATGGGGGTTGAAATGGGAATATCTAATTATAATACATTTAAGAGAGGAATAAAGTTAGTTGAATTCATCTGCTAAGCTTTGGGAGGCTATATTTTGTATTTTATGTTTGCAGAACTAATACAGAAAACCTCAATCAATTGGTATACTTTTACTTTCAGTTTTTTTTTGTGTGATTGTCTAGCTGTAAAATGTTTTTTTTTATTCAATACATTATCGTTGACATACACTTATCCAGCAACTCGTCTATGGTATGAATTTGTTTTGCTAGGAATATCAGGTTTTAATTCGTTCCTTGTTAATGAATTTTGTCGAATGTTTCTGGTTTTCTTTTGCTTTATAAAAAGAAGATTTTAAAAAAGATTTGTGAAACAACTGCATATACATCTGATTTAATGTATGCATGTAATGTCTGTATATTTACATTTTTACACGTGACTAAAAAGAAAAAGCTATTAGGTTTGTTTACTAAGCTTTACTATTAAATTTCTCTATGTCTGTTAAATTTAAATTTCCTTTTAGAAGTTGAAGTTGCTTTACCAGGTGACAGCGAGAAGCCCTTTCATTTTCCAAGCCATTATTTGTCACCGAAGCGGGAAGAGGCTCCTTTGCTTAATTTACCTAGCATTTCAGAACCATGTAAATTTGAATACGACACCCAGGAATCCAAATATTCTAAAAATGAAGGTACATCTTAAACTGTACATGAGAAACTGTAAGTGTAATGTTTGTGACAAAACCTATTCTAATTCATCGTATTTGAGCATACATCAAAGAATTCATACGGGTGAGAAACCGTTTAAGTGTGATATTTGAGACAAGACCTTTTCTCAATCATCAAATTTGAATAAACACCGAAGAGTACATACGGGTGATAAACCGTTTAAGTGTGATGAATGTAACAAAACCTTTTTTGACTCATCAAATTTGAATAGACACCAAAGAGTACATACAGGTGAGAAACCGTTTAAGTGTGATATGTGTGACAAGACGTTTTCACGAGTGCACATTTTAACCCGGCACCAAAGAGTACATACGGGTGAGAAACCGTTTAAGTGTAATGTTTGTGACAAAACCTTTTCTGGTTTGTGTTTGTGAAAGAACATACATCAAAGAATTCATACGGGTGAGAAATTGTTTAAGTGTGATGTATGTGACAAGACGTTTTCTCGTATGCAGGATTTCAACAAGCACCAAAGAATCCACACGGGTGAGAAACTGTTTAAGTGTGATGTTTGTGACAAGACCTTTTCTGTCTCTTCAAATTTGGATAAACACCAAAGAGTACATACGGGTGAGAAACTGTTTAAGTGTGATGTATGTGACAAGACGTTTTCTCGTAAGCAGGGTTTCAACAAGCACCAAAGAATCCATACGGGTGAAAAACCGTTTAAGTGTGATGTTTGTGACAAGACCTTTGCTCAGTCATCAGACTTTATCACCCATGAAAGAATCCATATGTAACCAAACCTTTCCTCAAGCAGGAAATTTGAACAAACACCAAAGATGGCATACGGATGAGTAGCCAATTAAATATATGTATGTATGTATGTATGTATGTGATGTATTTGAGAAGTATTCTTTGAATGTTGCTTGAATACTTATCAAAGACTGCAATCAGGTGAGAAACCTTTCATATGTGCAGAAAAGCTTCTGATTTTATCAATTTTCACAGGCAGTACATTTTCGCAACTTTCGCAGTACAATTTTCACAAAAAGCACACAGAGGAGTAAAGGAAGATTGTTGTAACACAAGCTGTGTCCTTATTTGTTTGTCGCTATTATTCTTACAACCGATTAGTAATACATCAAATTAGTTTTTTGTTCAATTTTTTTTATGTTTTTAGTTTTTTTTAACAATTTCACCATCATCCTGTGAAAAGTAGTGATCAATATATGCCTGATTGTAACAAATGTGATGAATGTAAAAAATGATTGTCTACAAAAAAGTTTTGATGAAAAATTAATGCTGTTCCAGGCTGGTTAATTCTTATATTTAAATTAGCACTTTGGATATTTATATAATTTTCTGTTAATTCTGTTTTTTGAAAGTGCAGATTTTTTTTCATCCATCCATTGTGGAACTACACGAACTGAAGAAGGCAAATCCCTATCCTCTGGAAAAATTTCCTCTTAAATTGATAATCTTAAAAGAAACAGATGTCTACATTGTCAAAAACTGAATTCATAATAGTTAGGAATTTTAAACCAGCCAAATACTTTACACCAGAAAATAAGATACAATTAGTTGTCATTTTTTTTTTCATTTATTTCCACAAAAAGAAAAAAAAATGAAAAGAATAAAAAGGCTAAAGAAACAGGAACCAGGGATCAATTGACAAAAACAAATGTTTGGCTCATGTTTTTCTTTTTCTTCTTTATATTTTTCTTCTGATCCTCACTGAATTACCCCGGTTTCGATAAAAAGAAAAAAACCTGTCAGATAAATTTAAAAACCTGTAAAATAGCTCCTACTCTCAGATATAGTTACTTCTAAAGAAAGAATAAATTGATCAATTTTTGCTTCTCTAGAGAATCGAGTGTTGTAAGTATTAGTTGAACTGATAGTAATAAACATCTAACTGGTTGCCGAAAATTGGCCGTTTTTCTTAGGTCAAGCAAAAAGCCGGATGTTCTCAAATTGATTTGCTAAGATTACTTGGGTTGTAAAAAAAAATTTATACAGATTTGGATTAAAAATAAGACTAGTTAATTTTATTTATATATTTTGAATTTTTGGCAAGTTAAATTTGTAAAAAATCACCAATTTGCAACTTCAAACTATGTATTCAGTTTCCAATTAAATATGTTTCACTACCTTACCTTTTCTCAAGTATATGAATCAATCCTAAATAGTCTTAATAATTATTTATGCAATTTACTGCTTTGTATTAAATATTTCGGCAGAAGGGATCCTGAAATCATTCGTGATACAAATTATCTAGACATATGTTCCAAGTTCTAATAAAGTATGCACCAGTGACAACTATTTGTTATTATGTGTTTTTTTAACTTGCAATGAAGTTTTTGTTTTTGTATTAGTCATTTGAATAATTTGGGAAATTTTCCTCAGATTGTCTTTTGAAAGAAATAAAACACTCTCGACGACAATAGTCTTGAGATACTCATTTCAAGAATGACTAGCAAGCCTACCTTTCGTGAAATGTTTATTTATGAATCCTTATATACGAAATTAGCGAGTTACCCAAGACTTACTACCTTTATTGATACCAATTTCAATTTCGACTTCTTGGATCATCACAATAAATTCTGAAATGACGCTTTTTTGTTACCACAATAGACCAAGATCAGAGGAATAGTATTGGAGATGGCCTAGTTGGAGCCTTTAGACGTCTCCCTGGAGACTATATTTGGCCAACAATTTTCAAATACACATTCTTTAGCTTGGCTTTTTTAAGTTATCATGAAGACTGTTAATTCACTAAGACTACAAAACATCCAAATTAAGCCACGACTACCAATACTGCACAAAAGCAAATGGAGGTATTTTTATTGAAAATTAATTTTTTTCTTTTTTCTAAATTACCAAGTAATGTATGCTTGTGCAATTTTTATTTCTAATTAAGAAAAAAAAATGATTTTTGTTGGTGTTCTTACTGCTTTAAATTTAGAGAGGTTTCAGTCTACAATCTTGCTAACTCTTTATTTTAGAAAATAACAACAGTAAAAAAAGCAGATACCCATAAATTCCTATTACAATCAATAAAATACTTACTCTTTCAACTGAAATTAAAGAGTAATATTTACACTTGAAACAAATTGAAATTGTTCTCTTCAAGAGGCGACTATTCCATCCTCAAATCCTTCTTCTTTACACTAAAGTATCAAATTTTCCCCCAATTCTTTGAGAGGTTTAAACAAAACACAAGAGAAGGATTTAAATTCTTGTTCCTTTTAATGTTTCTCCGCGCTTTCGGTTGGACGAAAAATTTTTATTTTTCATTTAATAAAACTGTTCGTTAGCAAACTTTAATTAAGGAGCGACCTGGCTCAATTGTAACCGAAGCTCTAAAAAACGGAATTTCGACAACGATAGATACATTAAAGAAATTGAATTTTTATGCCAATTTCAAATATATAGGTTTCATCAAGTTTAATTTAACCCATCAAAAGTTAAGAGACTGAGAATATTTGAAAAAAGGTGGAAACAACCTCTAAGAGTCATAGAATCTTGACGAAAATCACACCCCCAGATTCAGCGTATCAGAGAACCCTACTGTAGAGGTTTCAAGCTTCTATCTGCAAAAATGTGGAAATTTGTATTTTTTTGCGAGAAGAAAGATCATGGATGCATTTGTATTTGTTGCTGTTGTTTTTCCGAGGGGTGATCTTATCGACCCAGTGGCCCAATGATATCGCGAGAGGGCTCATTCGAACGGAAAATAAAAGTTCTAGCGCCCTTTTTAAGTGACCAAAATTATTGGAGGGTAACTAAGCCCACTCTCAGTTTTTTCCCAAAGTCACCAGAACAAAATTTGGGATAACCAATTTGTTCAGCATAGTCGAAACATCTAACCTATATGAGGATGACTTAATCCCCCAAAGTCCCTGGGGGAAGGGCTGCAAGTTGTAAATTTTACATATTTTTTAAAGATATTATTGATTATGGGTAAGTATACAGACGTTGTCAGGGGGATTTTTCTGGTGGGGGGAGAAGGTTGAATGTGAGGATCTTTTCATTGAGGAATTTTTTATATGGGGAGGCAATTTACTTGTGTGAAAGTCTTCGTTTCTTGCTTCCTGTGCTGTGTCTCTTCTCATGTCGTATGCGTGTTGTTTGAAACTTATGATGTGGTATTTTTACTTTTGCTGGTTTTTGATTCTACTTGTGTGAAAGTGTGTTGTTTCTTGGTTCCTGTGCTAGGTTTCTTCTAATGTCGTGTGTGTGTTTTGTTGAAAACTTATGATTTGGTATTTTTATTTATGATGGTTCAAGATTTTATTTGTGTGAAAGTCTGCTGTTTCTTGCTTCCTGTGCTATATTTCTTCTCATGTCGTGTGTGTGTTGTTGGACACTTATGGTTTTGTACTTTTGCTTATACTGGTTCATGATTTTAGTTGTGTGAAAATCTATTGTTTTCCTTCCTTTGCTCTGTTTCTTCTTTTTACGAGTGTGGGTAGTTGTAAGTTTATGATTTGGTATTTTGACTTTTACTGGTTTATGATTCTTCTTGAGTGAATGTGTTTTGTTTCTTGCTTCCTGTTCTATTTTTTTTATATTATCGTCTGTGTTTTGTTTTAAATTTATGATTTTATATTTTTACTTTTGTTTGTTAATTATTGTACTGATTTGAAAGTCTGTTGTTTATTGCTTCCTGTGCTTTATTTCTTCTCAAGTCCTGTGTGTGTTGTTAAAAACTTATGATTTGGTATTTTTACTTATGCTGGTTCATGATTTTACTTGTGTGAAAATCTGTTGTTTCTTGCTTCATTTAGTAGGTTTCTTCTCATGTGGTGTGTGTGTTGTTGGAAACTTATGATGTGGTATTTTTACTTGTGCTGGTTCTTGATTCTACTTGTGTGAAAGTCTGTTGTTTCTTGCTTCCTGTGCTAGGTTTCTTCTCTTGTCGTGTGTGTGTTGTTGGAAACTTATGATTTGGTATTTTTACTTATGATGGTTAAAGATTTTACTTGTGTGAAAGTCTGTTGATCTTGTTTGCTTTGCTAGGTTTCTTCTCATGTCGTGTGTGTTTGTTGTTGGAAACTTATGATATGGTATTTTTACTTATGCTGGTTCATGATTTTACTTGTGTGAAACTCTGTTGTTTCTTGCTTCCTGTGCTAGGTTTCGTTTCATATCGTCTGTGTGTTGTTGGAAACTTATGATTTGGTATTTTTATTTATGATGGTTCAAGATTTTACTTGTGTGAAAGTCTTCGTTTCTTGCTTCCTGTGCTATGTTTATTCTCATGTCGTGTGTGTGTTGTTTGGAAACTTATGATGTGGTATTTTTATTTATGATGGTTAAAGATTTAAATTGTGTGAAAGTCTGCTGTTTCCTGCTTTCTCTGCTAGGTTTTTTCTCATGTCGTCTGTGTGTTGTCGAAAACTTTGGATTCGCTATTTTTACTTATGCTGATTCTTGATTTTACTTGAGTAAAAGTCTTCGTGTCTTGCTTCCTGTGCTAGGTTTCTTCTCATGTTGTCTGTGTGTTGTTGGAAACTTATGATTTGGTATTTTTACTTATGCTGGTTCATGATTTTACTTGTGTGAAAGTCTGCTGTTTCTTGCTTCCTTTGCTAGGTTTCTTCTCATGTCGTCTGTGTGTTGTTGGAAACTTATGATTTGGTTTTTTCACTTAAGCTGGTTCATGATTTTACTAGTGTGAGTATCTGTTGTTTCTTGCTTCCTTTACTAGGTTGGAAAATATTAAATGTGAATTTTTATGTTTTAAGTATGTTTCATGTTATTCTAAGATATGTAAAAAAAAGTTGAAAAAAATATCATGTTAAAAAATAAAAAAAAAATAAAAAAAAAATTCAACAAAAGTATAAAAATAGGGGGGGGGGCTAAAAGTTGGGGGGTGGGGGGTCTTAGTGGTTTGGGCAGGGGACCTTACAACACTTTAAATGCTACTTGTGTTTTATACAGAACACCGTCAAGAACCACGTTCTGATAACTTATTTCTTACACATTTATAACTCTTAGTGGAGCCTCTATAATAAAAATTGGAACTTGTCTATTATAGCGACCATAGAGTTTCACCCCAAATTATCCTCCGAAATGTCGATTAATTTGTTTCGCACAAATAATTCCTAAAATGTCGATTAATTTGTTTCGCCCAAATAATCCCCTAAGCGTAATTTCTGAGTGTTCCTTTGTTTTGGCATCCCTGCGCTGAGTAGTATGCTAACTATGGATTTGGGTACTTTATATTCCTTCCTGTGCTATTTGGGGGGATTACGTTCCTTGACGTCTTTCCAGAGCATGTACTTATGGATTTGCTTGCCTTATGTTCCTTGGCGTCTTTCCAGAACATGTACTTATGGATTTGGGTGGATTATGTTCCTTCCTATACTATTCTAAGGGTTTATGTTCCTTCCTATATTATTCTAAGGGTTTATGTTCCTTCCTATGCTATTCTAAGGGTTTATGTTCCCTCCCATGCTATTCTAAGGGTTTATGTTCCCTCCCATGCTATTCTATAGCGCTATGTTCCTTCCGGTGCTATTCTAGTACTTTATGTTCCTTCCTGTGATGCTCAAAAGAGTAATAGATATGAACCGTACATTCAACCGTACATTCACGCCTACAACAATATGCATGTTCCTTCCACTTGGACATTGCAAAAAAGCTGGCAAGCTATAAAGTGATTAAACACGTTTTGAGAGTATGATTGTTTGTTTTTTTTTCTTTTTTTGGCAATCGACATTTTTCTGATAACAAGTACCATTTGTAGCTCTATGGTGTGGATGACTTGAAAATAAAATTTTTAACGAGAAATGTCTGAAAAGTGCATGGATGCTACAATCAGAATTGTTTGATTGACATTTGCAAAAAGGGATAAGGGATTCGCGAATAGGACTGTACGAACGATCTTATTTGAATAATAGGGAAAAAACAAAGCTAGATAACATTCGCGAATTCTATCGTATGAAGGTGGAGAAAAAACAAAATGGGTGGTCTTATGACTTGACCTAGCTTTACTTCTTCGATGTGTACTGTATAATACACAAGTGGTGTTTGAACAGTGTTGTCAATTTAAAATAGAGTTTAACGTTATACTATACTAAAAAGATGATACTAAGAGAGATGTAGATGGCAAGAAGAGAATTTTAATAACGGATAGCTTTACTTCTTCGATGTGTTCTGTATAATACACAAGTGGTGGGGTGATGGGAGCGGGGTGTCTTAGAGTACTTATAGTGCTGTACTTTGGGTCGAGTTGCTAGCGAAAAACCCGTGTGGATGACTTGAAATAAAAAATTTAACGAGAAATGGCTGAAAAGTGTTTTGGGGGAGATGGGTTGATTGCCAGAAGGATGTCTTAGCTTACTTAGAGGGTGATAGTGGGGGGCGAGTTGCCAGCGAAAAACCCGTGTGGATGACTTGAAAATAAAATTTTAAAGGAAAAATGGCTGAAAAGTGTTTTGGGGGAGATTGATTGATTGGCAGAAGGATGTCTTAGCTTAGTTATAGTGTGATAGTTGGGGTCGAGTTGCTAGCGAAAAACCCGTGTGGATGACTTGAAATAAAATTTTTTACGAGAAATGGCTGAATAATGTTTTGGGGGAGATGGGTTGCTATTTTTGACTTTTCTGAGCTGGATTTCTTAGCCTTTCATAGGTGTGTGTTGTCTGAAACCTATGATTTGGGATGTTTGGTTTGCTATTTTTGACTTTTCTGAGCTGGATTTCTTAGCCTTTCATAGGTGTGTGTTGTCTGAAAATTATGATTTGGGATGTGTAGTTTGCTATTTGGACTTTTCAGAGCTAGGATTCTTAGTCTCTCAGAGGTGTTTGTTGTCTGAAACCTATTGTTTGGGATGAGTAGTTTGCTATTTCAGGCTTTTATGAGCTAGGTTTCCTAGTATTTCGTAGGTGTGTGTTGTCTGAAACTTATGTTTTGGGATATGTAAATTACTATTTCGGGCTTTTCTGACCTAGATTTCTTAGTCTTTCGTTGATGTGTGTTGTCTGAAACCTATGATTTGGGGTGGGTGGGTTGCTATTTTTGACTTTTTTGAGCTGGATTTCTTAGTCTTTCATAGGTGTGTGTTGTCTGAAACCTATGATTTGGGATGGGTGGTTTGCTATCCTTCAATCCGCTCGACAGTTTAGTTCTTAGATCCCTGAAAGAAACAAAAAAATTTATGTTTGCAAACAATTATATGTGCATTTGCTAAAAGCAACTTCTACTAAGTGAATTTTGATCATTTTTGTCATTTTTAAATACGTATGCCTTAAAGAAGTTTTTGTCTAAATTCACGATTTTTCATTAAAACAAAATAAAGACAAATATAAAATTCTCAAATACAGACAACAGAAAGCTGAGCTTAAATCCAAGGTTAAATTAAAATGAAAGTAAATTTTGCGTCCACCAATAGACGCAAATAAAATAAAACAAAGAAAAAGGGGAAAATGAACAAAAAAAATGAAAAACATGACAATTTGGAGTAGGAGAGAGACAAGAGACAAAGGAGGTTACCTCATTGTGGCAATTCCCCCCCCCCCCCTCAGAAAATAACCTTCCAGAAAAATACTCCAGATAAGATTTCCCCTTGGACATTTTTTTGGCGAGGGTATTTTCTCCACGCAGTTATTTTTTCGGGGAGAGAACGCTGGCTCAAGACTAAAAAGGTGAATAGAGCCTTTTGTTTTTATTATAATGAACATGTGATGACATCCAGGGTTATGTGGGGGTGTGGGCGGTAATATTCCGAGTGATTTTGAGAGAAATGCCTTGCACTGTTCCTCTGTATTAAAGATGTTAAATCAAACTCCTCTGGAACTAACCCGTGACAAAAAAAAGCCCCTGAACCCTTCTCGGATTATGCCCTGGCAGAAAATCCCCCCTCCCATGAAACATTTTTCACGGGGTTATTTTCCGTGAAAAAAGGTGAAAAAGTAGTAATGTATCTAAATATTTGAACCCTACAAGACCATGCATCTATATATTTCAACCCTACAAGAAAACCCACGCCTGAGGCACTACAGTATCACATGGACATTGCAAAAAAAAGCTGGCAAGGTATAAAGTGGCCAAGCATGTTTTGAAACAATAGTCAAGGCTGTATAAGATAATCAGACCTTTTTTTTTTTTTTTTTTTTTTTTTTTTTTTTTTTTTTTAATCGAAAACTAGAGATTGTCAAATTGCGTATTTAGGAATGGTTTTGTAGGGAAAGCTGTCTATCAACCATGCTTTATCCACAGTTCCATTTCTTTGAAGTCTGTGCTATCAAGAGCGGTTTCTGATTTGTTTTGGACAATTGCCTTTAGCCAACAATAGTTTGATATGAATGTGTCGGTAGATAGGATTTGCGAATTTGATCCTATTAAGGTGGAGAAAAAAAAGGGTTTAGCATTTTCGAATACTTCGATGTGTACTGTATAATACACGAGTGGTGTTTGAACAGTGTTGTCAATTTAAAATAACGTTTAACGTTATAGTCTACTAAAAATTTGATGTAGATGGCAAGAAAAGAATTTTAATAACGGATAGCTTTACTTCTTCGATGTGTTCTGTATAATACACAAGTGGTGGAGTTATGGGAGCGGGGTGTCTTAGAGTACTTATAGTGTGATAGTGGAGGGAGGAGTTGCTAGTGAGAAACCCGTGTGAATGAGTTGAAATAAAATTTTTAACGAGAAATGAAAAAATGCTAGGAGGAATTGAGTTTTTGTGGGTGGGGTGAAAAATGGTACTTATTCAATATCCTGGTAAAAGTTCGACTAGAAATGCTTCAGTAGAAATATGAGCTTTGCGTCTTTCTTAACTTTCTGGGGGGGGGAATGGAGGTTCGTATTTAGTTAAAAAAAATTGATTGAAGGAATTAATTTTTTTGGGTGGGGTGGAAAAATGGTACTTATTCAATATCCTGGTAAACATACGACTAGAAATGCTTCAGCATAAATATGGGTATTGCGTCTTTCTGAACTCCGTGGGGAGGGGGATGGAGGCAAGTATTTAGTTTAAGAAATGCTAGGAGGAATTGAGTTTTGTGGGTGGGGTGAAAAATGACACTTATTCAATATCCTTGTAAACATACGACTAGAAATGCTTCAGCATAAATAGGGGTATTGAGTCTTTCTGAACTTCATGGGGAGGGGAATGGAGGCAAGTATTTAGTTTAAAAAATGCTAAGAGGAATTGAGTTTTGTGGGTGGTGCGAAAAATGGTACTTATTCAATATCCTGGCAAACATACGACTAGAAACGCTTCAGCATAAATACGGGTATTGCGTCTTTCGTAACTTCCTGGGGAGGGGAATGGGGGCAAGTATTTAGTTTAAATAATGCCGAGACGACACACACACAGAGACGACACACACACACAGACAACATACAAACGAGACGACACACACGGAGAGCTGATACATACAGAGACGACATAGAGACAGAAACGACACACACACAGAGACGACACATAAACAGAGACCACGCACACACACACACACACAGACAACACACAGAGACGACAGACACACCGAGACGACACACACACAGAGACGACACACACACAGAGACACCGCACACACACAGACGACACACAAAGAAAGGACACATACATAGAGATAACATACACACAGAGACGACACACACAGTGACGAAACACATAGATAACAGACACAGAGAGACGACACACACACAGAGATGACACACACACAGAGACGACAAACAAACAGCGACGAGACAAACACAGACGACACACACAGAGACGAAAGACACACAGGCACGACACACACACACACAGACGACACACACTGAGGTGACATACACACAGAGACGACACACACAGAGACGAGACACACACAGAGACGACATAGACACAGCAACGACACACACACACAGATTTTAAAAACACACATAGACGACACACACACAGCGACGACACACACACAAAGACATGAGACCCGCACAGAGACCTCACAAACACTGAGACGACACACACACAGAGATGACACACACACACAGAGACGACGCACATACAGAGAGGACACAGACACGACACACACAAAGAGACGATACACACAGAGACGATACACACACACGCGACACACACAAAGAGATGGCAAACACACAGATGCAACATACACACAGAGACGAAACACACACAGAGAATACACACACAAAGAGACGAAACACCCAGAGAGATGACAGAGACGACACGCACACAGAGACGATACAAAGAGAAACGACACATACATAGAGATAACATACACACAGAGACGACACACACAGTGACGAAACACACAGATAACATACACACACAAAGACGACAGACACAGAGATGACACAGAGACAGAGACGACACAGAAACAGAGACGACACAGACAGAGAGACAACAGACACAGGGACGACACACACACACACAGACGACACACACTGAGGCGATATACACACAGAGACGAAACACACACAGAGACGACACAAACAAAGAGACGACACACACACAGAGACGACACACACGCAGAAACGACACACACACAGAGGAGACAAACACACAGAGAGGCGACACACACACAGAGACGACAAACACACAGAGGCGACACACGCAGAAACGACACACACAGAGAGACGACACGCACACAGAGACGAAATTCACACAGAGACGAAACACACAGAGACGACACACGCACAAACGACACACTACAGAAACGATACACACACAGACAGACGACACAAACACAGAGACGAAACACACACAGAGATGACTCACGAGATGACACACACACAGTGACCACAAACACACAGAGATGACATACACACAGAGACGACACATAGACGACACAAACACAGAGACGACACACACAAAGAGAATACCCACACACAAAGACGAACCACACACAGAGACGAAACACACACAGAGAATACACACACACAGAAACACGACACACACACAGAGACGATACACACACAGAGATGAAATACATGCAGAGACGACACAAAAACAGAGACGACACACACAGAGATCGTCTCTGTGTGTATATGTCATCTCTGGGTGTGTGTCGTCTCAGTGTGTGTGTCTGTGTGTCGTCTCTGTATCGGTGTCTTGTCTGTGTGTCTCCTCTCTGTTTGTGTTTCGTCTCAGTTTGTGTGTAGTCTCTGTGTGTGTGTCGTCTCTGTCATCTCTCTGGGTGTTTCGTCTCTTTGTGTGTGTAGTCTCTGTGTGTGTTTCGTCTCTGTGTGTATGTTGTATCTGTGTGTTTTTCATCTCTCTGTGTGTGTCGCGTGTGTGTGTGTGTCGTATCTGTGTGCGTTTCGTCTCTTTTTGTGTGTCGTGTGTGTGTGTCCTCTCTGTATGTGCGTCGTCTCTGTGTGTGTGTGTGTCGTTCTCTGTGTGTGTGTGTCATCTCTGTGTGTGTGTCGTCTCTCTGTGTCTGTTATCTATGTGTTTCGTCACTGTGTGTATGTTATCTCTATGTATGTGTCCTTTCTTTGTGTGTCGTCTGTGTGTGTGCGTTGTCTTTGTGTGTGTGTCGTCTCTCTGTGTGTGTCGACTCTGTGTGTGTGTTGTCTCTGTGTGTGTGTGTGTGTGTGCGTGGTCTCTGTTTTGTGTCGTCTCTGTGTGTGTGTGTCGTTTCTGTCTCTATGTCGTCTCTGTATGTGTCAGCTCTCCGTGTGTGTCGTCTCGTTTGTATGTTGTCTCTGTGTGTGTGTGTCGTCTCGGCATTATTTAAACTAAATACTTGCCCCCATTCCCCAGTTTCGTCTTTGTGTGTGTTTCGTCTCTGTGTGTGTGTGTTGACTCTTATTATGTGTCGTCTTTGTCGTCTCTGTCTGTGTGCCTTCTCTGTGTGTGTCGTCTCTGTGTGTGTGCGTCGTCTCAGTGTTTGTATCATCTCTTTGTGTTTCGTCTCTGTGTGCGTGTGTCGTCTCTGTTTGTTTGTCGTCTGTGTGTGTGTGTCGTCGCTGTGTATGTGTCGTCTCTGTTTCTTTCTCGTATCTGTGTGTGTATTGTCTCTGTGTGTGTTTCGTTTCTGTCGTCTCTGTGTGTATTTCGTTTCTGTGTGTAGTTCGTCTTTGTGTGCGTGTCATCTCTACTTGAAACTAGTAGCACTAGTAGCTCACTTGAAAGCCCTTTTTTCTCTGATTCATAATATATACATCTTACAATGTTTGAAAGTCTTGAAAGTCTAAAAGTCACGTTTAAAAGTATTTAGAAATATATATTTTAATGACAGGTGGCCTTTGGTCCTTTTTTGAGTTATTGGGCCATATACAGTGCTTTTATTAAGCGACAAACAATATCCCTAGAGTTTATCATACCATACAATATGTGCCCCTGTGTTGCAGGACTTTGTGACTTTCTTATTTAACAAAAACAGTTTTTTAGTGCCCTGGTCATAAAATTCCATCTTTAAGGCCAAACAATTAGAACAAGGTTCCCATTCATCTAAAAACGTGGTGTGCTATCATCAGACAGATGAAATATTCCACATGAGCAGCCACTCGCCAAAATTCGGAGCAGAAACTCAATTAGCTCAGAACAGAGACGATTTTCAATGGTCATATACCTTTTTAGAGACTAAACAATATTTGCTTGACTAGTAGCTCATTTGAAAGCCCGTTCTTCTCTGATTCACTATATATAGGTCTTACAGCGTTTGAAAATCTTGAAAGTCTAAAAGTCAAGTTTGAAAATCTTGAAAGACTAGAAGTAAAAGTAATTAAAAGCATACATTTTAAATGATTGGTAGGCATTGACCTTGCTATGTCTTATTGGATCATATACAGTGTTTCTATTAAGTGAAAAACAATATCCCTAGGATTTATCATAAAATGCAATATTTGCCATATTGTTGCAGAACGTTTTGACTTTATTGTTTAACAAAAACAGTTTTTTTAGTGCCCTGGTCATAAAATTGCATCAAGACCAAAGAATTAGAACCAGATTCCTATTCATCTCAAAATAGGGAATGCTATCATCAGACAGATGAAACCTTTCAAATGAGCTGTAAGCTGTCAAAATTTAGAGCACAAACTCAATTAACTCAGAGCAGAGCCGATGTTCAGGGGTCAAATACTTTTTTTAGGGTTAAAATCATACCTTTTTGACTAGTAGCTCATATGAAAGCCCTTTTTTCTCCGATTCCTAATCTATACGTCTTGCAGCGTTTGAAAGCCTTAAAAGTCTAAAAATCACGTTTGAAAGTAATTAAAAATGTACATTTTTAATGACAGGCGGGTTTTGGCCTTGCTTTGGCTTATTGGGTCATATACAGTGTTTTTATTAAGTGATCTTGTCCCTATTAAAAATAGGATGGGGCTCCATATATTATATATTATATATTATATATATATATATATATATATATATATATATATATATATATATATATATATATATATATATATATATATATATATATATATATATATATATATATATATATATATATATATATATATATATATATATATATATATATATATATATATATATATATATATGGTGTAAAAATATTACGTGTATATTTGATATTTCCAGTCATTTTAAAACATTCTCCACCATGGAGCCGAGCAAAACGCGTAATCCTTTCTGTTGTTTTTTCATCCCATTCCATTTTTGTTTATAATTTTCGTTACTTTCGCATTATCTGGGCCTCTTTAAAAAGTCATATTAGAGATGCTGAGAGAAATACTTTGTCTAGCGTGGTTTTAATTGCATATACGATATTAAACTGAGGTTTTTGGAGTTTAGATGGGGAAAAAGGTATCCTACCTAGGTTAGTTTACGTATTTAATATATGCACTGATTTGCCCCCCACTCCCCCTATTGTGCAAATATATAGCCGAAGTTTGATTCTAAACTATTATATACTCATCCTATTTTATTTCATTAGTATTAACCGAACTTGACTTTTTAGAGAGGCCCGGATATTACGAAAGTATCAAATTTTCTGTTCCGTTTTCATTATAACGCAGAAATTCGGATGATTCTTTTTTGATGTTTAAACTAATTTCAAAATTAACGTTGTATAGCGTTAAGTGCAATAAATAACGATATTATGTGTAGAAGGAACCATAGGATTTCTCTGACAAAACCATAGTGAGAAAGTTTATAGATTCCGGCAGTTTGATTGATTTTAAGAAAAAAAAATTAAAAATAAGAAGTATATTCAAAACTAGGTTTTTAGATTCTCATCTTTTTTTCTATTGGGTCTCTATAAGGATCATGGTTTGTTAGATGGTAAATTTTTGTTTAGATTTTCGGTCTGAACTGCAAAAAGGAAAATTTTTTTCCTGGGTTTTTCTTTTTGGAAGTGGAATACGAACTTACATTAGGCAATTGTCTTTTACCTTATAGGGAACGGGCTATGTTTCTTGGATAGAATAGATTTTGTGCAATACGATGGATTACGATATATTAGAACATTAAAAATAAATATTTAACCGTCACAAACCAATACCCTACATACCTTTACCTTTCTGTTTTTTTTTTTATTAACTGATTGCTTTTTTTTCGCTAAATTTCTTAGTTAACTTTTAGTTATACTTCAACAAAACATATTCTTTTTTGCCTACTATGAAATAAAAGGAGTCACCTTTGACACAGAACTTGTCATAGCCTGTTAAAGCTATTTTCAGGTTATTTCCTGTGCATTTACTGTTTGTTGTTTCTAGTTGGACAATGGTTCACAACTACATCAGAAAACATGATCTACCAGATGCCGAATCCATGGAGAAGGCGGTGAATGCAGTCTTAGAGCGTAGACTATCTATTAGAAATGCTGCAGAAACCTACGGACTGAAGAAATCAACCGTCGGCTACGCTCTGAAAAAACGACAAGGAATTACTGAAAAACCTCGAGCGAACCCAGTTACACCCCCAGGTCGCCCAACCTGAAGAGAGAAACTGTTTTCTCTGACAAACCAGAAAAAGAGCTTGTAGAATATCTCCTAAAATGTCAACTGATGAATCACGGCCACAATCCGAAGGAAGTGAGAAAACTTGGCTTTGAATGAGGCAAATTGATTAGCGTTGAAAAGCCAGAGTTTGGTGCGATACGACATAGCTGGGGTTGATTGGATCTCAGGCCTTGTGAAAAAAAACCAAGAGCTATCTATTCGTAAACCTGAAAATACCATCCAGGCAAAGGCTGCTGGCTTCAATTCAATGATTGTGAATCTGTTCTTTGATAACCTACAGAAACTTTATGAAAAATTCCACCAATTCGTATCTGGAACTATGATGAGACTAGGGTTCCCACTGTATTACCAGCTCAAAAAGTAATCGCAATGAAAGGATCGAAGCAAGTTTCCCAGACAGTGTCAGCAGAGAGAGGGGAAAATGTTATAATGCTCGGGTTTATTTCAGCCACTAGTCAAGCTCTTCCCCCCGTTTTTATATTCCCACGGGTGAAAGTGAATAACCGGCTTTTTTGAGAAGGCCCCCCAGGACGTCTCGGGCTTTCTCACCCGAGTTGTTAGAAAACCTCTATTAATTGTGTAGCTTTTATTGAGCACTTATCAAGCTGGTGGACACCATCGAAAGAATATCCTGTGCTACTGTTATTTGATAGCCACGAAAGCCATGTCTTGGTGGAATTAGTGTGGCTGTGCAAAGAGAATTGAGTACAGCTTCTGACTTTACCTTCCCGCTGTTCCCACCGCTTACAGACATCAGACATCTCAGTTTGTGGGCCATTAAAGTTTTCGATGATAAAATTACTAAACATCTGTCTGCAGATCCACCCTGGTTAACGAATTACGATTCATGAGACTAGTAAGCTCTGCAAAAAACAAGTTTTTTGCCAGTTCAATCTAGAAAATGTAACAGTTGGTTTCACGAACGCTGCAGTTTGGTCCTTCAACAGAAATTTATTTTCTGAGCTAGACTTTCTACCTGCTGAAGTTACAAATCGTCCACCCCCGTATATTCGTTACTTGATATGAAACTAATACCTTCTTCATTTTCTCTATTACCTTCTTGTCTGAAGACCGAGAAAGGAAAACAAATTTCCGAAGCGGAAAGACCATATCTGAGAGTAGATATGACAAAACCCACGAGGAATACAAGAAAGCAAGGTAGAATTCGTATTCTTACCGATATACCTGAAAAATATGATTTAGAAGCTGAAGAACGAGCGAAAAAGGAAAAGTAAAGTAAAAAGTATATGCCCAAGCAGCACAGTGCCAAGAAACGAAAGCAAGTTGAATCTCCAGCGGAAAGTAGTGGTGGTGACGTTGAACTTGACGATAGTTCATCTGACGATTCTCTACACCTCTACGAGGTTGATAAGGAGGACGTTTACAAGGACATTCAAGCCGGATGACTTTGTTCTTGTCAAGTTCGAGCATGGAAAGAAGAAATCCCATATGTATTATGTTGGCAAAGTTGTTGGTGTTGTAGAAAAGCAGTTTGCGAGGGTTAACTTTCTTCGGTAAACAAGGGGTCAAATTCATGTTTCCTGAGCTTCCCGATATTGCTGACATAGACATAACCGACATAAAACTGAAACTTCCTGTCCCCTCTTTAGCTGGTGGAACCGGTCGTTCAGTTCAGGGGCTTATCTATGGTTGTTATCTTTCGATGTACGCTTTAAAATGACAATTCTAGTTGAAAACCAGATGCCCGTGCAATGTTCCTGGCTGATTTTGAATTTTCATATGATTTTTGAGTGATTATGTTTCATTCTACGGGAATATTCTGTATTTGAATAAAGTTTAATTGCTTCAAACTGTCTTGTCCAAGGTCGCCCATGCCTGTCCGGTTTTACCCCGTGTATGGGGTGGGACGTGTATGGGGTGGGACAAGGTCCTACTTTGATGATACTGACGCCCCAGGGTAATCTCTAAAAAACGTGGAAATTTTGTTTCTATTATTTGCCAGAATTTTACCTTTCTAACGACTGATACTCAGTTGTTTTATGTTGATTCATAAACCTTAAAGTAACCCATTAAAAGTCATTATCAGTTATAATTCGTGTTATTAATGTCTAAAAGCTAATAAGTTCAAGATTTTAGTTCACAGTAATATTTTATTTTATTTTCAATGTTGTCATAAGTACAAAAGAAAATAACCCAGCTTTTCACCTTTTTCACGGAAAATAACCCCGTGAAAAACGTTTCATGGGGGGGGGATTTTCTGCCAGGGCGTAATCCGAGGGGGGTTCACGGGCTTTTTTGGCACGGGTTAGTTCCAGAGGGGTTTGATTTAACATCTTTAATACAGACGAACAGTGCAAGGCATTTCTCTCAAAATCTCTCGGAAATTTACCGCCCACACCCCCACATACCCCTGGATATCATCAAATGTTCATTATAATAAAAAACGAAAGGTTCTATTCACCTTTTTTAGTCTTGAGCCAGCGTTCTCTCCCCGAAAAAATAACTGCGTGGAGAGAATACCCTCGCAAAAATATGTCCAAGGGGAAATCTTATCTGGAGTATTTTCTGAAAGGTTCTTTTCTGAGGGGGGGGGGGATTGCCAAGCTGGGGTAACCTTTTTTATCTGTTGTCCCTCTCCTACTCTAAATTGTAATTTTTTTAATTTTTTGTTCATTTTCCCCTTATTCTTCGTAGTATTTTATTTACGTCTATTGGTGGACGCAAAATTTACTTTCATATTAATTTAACCTTGGATTTAAGCTTATATTTCTGTGTTCTGTATTTCAGAATTTTGTATTTGTGTTTATTTTGTTTTAATCAAAAATCATGAATTTTGACAAAAACATCTTTAAGGCATACGTATTTAAAAATGTAAAAAATGATAAAAATTCAATTAGTAAGTTGCTTCTAGCGAAGGCACATATAATTGTTTGGATACATAAAATTTTTTGTTGCTTTCAGGGATCTAAGAACTAAACTGTCGAGAGGATTAAAGGAAACAAATACGTATTTATTATGTCGTAACAAATTTCATTGACCAAAAATATTCGGTTTTATGGCAAAGACTACAACAATGCCTATGACCTGATAAAATAACGAAGTAACTATCAATTTATATATTTTAATGAATTCACTATTGCTTCCAAACTAATGACGAATTAGATCAGAAAAAGAAATTTTCGCTCCACTAGCAGGGATGCATATTTACATACTAAACTAACAAGATTCAGCAATCAGAGAGCTACAATCCCTGTACGAACAAGACCACACCTCTTTCTAGGCCAATCAGAGATGTTTCTAAGCCTAATGGATACAGACGGGAGTTTACAACATTATCAGATAAGAGCAAGTCTAACGGGACAGGATCATTGACACCTATTTCTAGGTCAATCAGGGGACTTAGAGAAACTGAGGGGAAAATGCAAATGCGCACTGAATAATAACGGGACAATGTTATTGATCCACTAACGGAACAAGATCGCTGTGAATATAAGGAAGAATTTTTGCTATAGTTGCTATTTCGAGAAAGATGAAAATCTGACACGAAATTCTAATGTATCATGAGGAGAATTAAGAAACAATATGGGTTGTCTACTTTAGTGTCAGAGATACATTCTGCAATTAATATTCTTTCGAAGCCTTAATAGTGTAACTAGGAACACCTTAGATAATTTTTCAGAAATTCAAACGATATCAAGACAGATTGAATATAATTAACGCAGGAATGGTTTCCTGGGAATTTTAAATGTGACAGCGCAGGGATGCCAAAACAAAGGAACATTCAGAAATTACGTTTAGGGGATTATTTGGGAGAAATAAATAATCGACATTTTAGGGATTATTTGGGAGAAACAAATTAATTGACATTTTGGAGGATGATTTGGGGTGAAACTCTGTGGTCGCTATAATGCACAAGTTCCAATTTTTATTATAGAGGCTCCAGTAAGAGTTATAAATGTGTAAAAAAATTATCAGAGCGTGGTTTTTGACGGTGTTCTATATAATACACAAGTAGCATTTGAAGTGTTGTAAGGTCCCCTACACAAACCTAGAAGACCCCCACCTCCCGACTTTTTGGCCCCCTTTCTATTTTTTTATACTTTTTTTGATTTTTTTTGAATTTATTTTTTAAAATATTTTTTTCAACTTTTTTTTACATCTCTTAGAATAACATGAAACATACTTAAAACATAAAAATTCACATTTAATAGTCTCCAACCTAGCAAAGGAAGCAAGAAACAACAGACAGTCACAAAAGTGAAATCATGAACCAGCATAAGTAAAATAACAAATCATAAGTTTCCAACAACAAATACACGACACGTGAAGAAACCTAGCAAAGGAAGCAAGAAACAGCAGACTTTCACACAAGTAAAATCATGAACCAGCATAAGTAAAAATACCAAATCATAAGTTTCCAACAACCCACAGACGACATGAGAAGAAACCTAGCACAGGAATAAAGCAACGAAGACTTTCACCCAAGTAAAATCATGAATCAGCTTAAGTAAAAATAGCAAATCATAAGTTTCCAACAACCCACAGACGACATGAGAAGAAACCTAGCACAGAAAGCAAGAAACGAAGACTTTCACACAAGTAAAATCTTGAACCATCAAAAATAAAAATACCACATCAGAAGTTTCCAAACAACACACGCACGACATTAGAAGAAACATAGCACAAGTAAGCAAGAAACGAAGACTGTCACACAAGTAAAATCTTGAACTATCATAAATAAAAATACCAAATCATAAGTTTCCAACAGCACACAGACGAAATGAGAAGAAACCTATAACAGGAAGCAAGAAGCAGCAGACTTTCATACAAATAAAATCTTGAACCATCATAAATAAAAATGCCAACTCATAAGTTTCCAACAACACACACACGACATGAGAAGAAACATAGCACAGGAAGCAAGAAACCAAGACTTTCACACAAGTAAAATCATGAACCGGCATATTTAAAAATATCAAATCATAAGTTTCCAACAACACACAGACGACATGAGAAGAAACATCGCACAGGAAGCAAGAAACGAAGACTTTCAAACAAGTAAAATCATGAACCAGCATAAGTAAAAATACCAAATCATAAGTTTCTAACAACACACAGACGACATGAGAAGAAATCTAGCACAGGAAGCAAGAAAAAGCAGACTTTCACACAAATAAAATCTTGAACCATAATAAATAAAAATACCAAATCATAAGTTTCCAACACACACACGACATGAGAAGAAACCTAGTAAAGGAAGCAAGAAACAACAGACTTTCACACAAGTAAAATCATGAACCAGCACAAGAAAAAATACGACATCATAAGTTTCAAACAGTACACACACGACATGAGAAGAAACATAGCACAGGAAGCAAGAAACGAAGACTATCACACAAGTAAAACCATGAACCGGCATATTTGAAAATATCAAATCATAAGTTTCCAACAACACACAGACGACATGAGAAGAAACATCTCACAGGAATCAAGAAACGAAGACTTTCACACATGTAAAATCACGAACCAGCATAAGTAAAAATACCAAATCATAAGTTTTCAACAACAAACACACGACATGAGAAGAAACCTAGTAAAGGAAGCAAGAAACAAAAGATTTTAAAGCTAGTAAAATCATGAACCAACACAAGTGAAAATACCATATCATAAGTTTCCAACAACAAACACACGACATGAGAAGAAATATAGCACAGGAAAAAGTAAAAATACCAAATCATAAGTTTCCAACATCAAACAGACAACATGAGAAGAAACCTAGCACAGGAAGCAAGAAACAAAGACTTTCACACAAGTAAAATCATGAATCAGCATAGGTAAAAATAGCAAATCATAAGTTTCCAACAACACACAGACGACATGAGAAGAAGACTAGCACGGAAAGCAAGAAACAGCAGACTTTCACACAAGTAAATCTTGAACCATAATAAATAAAAATACCTTATCATAAGTTTCCAACAACACACAGACGACATGAGAAGAAATCTAGAACAGGAAGCAAGAAACAGCAGACTTTCACAAAAATAAAATCTTGAACAATCAGAAATAAAAATACCAAATCATAAGTTTCCAACAACACACAAACGACATGAGAAGAAACCTAGCAAAGGAAGCAAGAAACAAAAGACTTTCACTCAAGTAAAATCATGAACCAACACAAGTTAAAATACCACATCATAAGTTTCCAACAACACACACACGACATGAGAAGAAACATTGCACAGGAAGAAAGAAACAAAGACTTTCAAAAAAGTAAAATGATGAACCGGCATAAGTAGTAATAGCAGTAAGTAGGCGTACTGAGTGCCTTTTTGTTAGTTTGTTTCTAGTTGGACAGTGGTTCAAAACTACGTCAGGAAACATGATCTACCAGATGCCGAATCCATGTAGAAGGCGGTGAATGCAGTCTTAGAGCGTAGACTATCTATTAGAAATGCCGCAGAAACCTACGGACTGAAGAAATCAACCGTCGGCTACGCTCTGAAAAAAAGACAAGGAATTGCTGAAGAACCTTGAGCGAACCCAGTTACACCCCCAGGTCGCCCAAGCCTATCGCCCAACCTGAAAAGAAAAACTGTTTTTTCTGAAAAACAAGAAAAAGAGCTTGTAGAATATCTCCTAAAATGTCAACTGATGAATAACGGTCTCACTCCTAAAGAAGAGAGAAAACTTGGCTTTGAATGGGGGAAATTGATTAGTGTCGAAACGCCAGAGAGTTGGCTTCAAGACGACATAGCTGGGGTTGATTGGATCTCAGGCTTTATGAAACGAAACCAAGAGCTATCTATTCGTAAGCCTGAAAATACCAGCCAGGCAAGGGCCGCTGGCTTCAATTCAGTGATTGCGAATCTGTTCTTTGATAACCTGCAGAAACTTTATGAAAAATTCCACAAAACCGTATCTGGAACTATGATGAGACTTGGCTTCCTACTGTATTGCCAGCTCCATAAGTAATCGCAAGGAAAGACAGTGTCCCAGACAGTGTCAGCAGAGAGAGGGGAAAATGTTACAATGCTCGGGTTTATTTCAGCCACTGGTCAAGCTCTTCCCCCCGTTTTTATATTCCCACGGGCGAATGTGAACGACCAGCTTTTTCGAGAAAGCCCCCCCCCGGATGTCCCGGGCTTTCTCACCCTAGTGGTTGGATGACCTCCATCAAATTTGTAGCTTCTATTGAGCACTTCATCAAGCTGGTGAAGCCATCGAAAGAAGACCCTGTGCTACTGCTACTTGACATCCATGATAGTCATGTTTCGGAGGAATTAGTGCGGCTGTGCAAAGACAAATGGGCCCACCTCCTGACCTTTCCTCCCCATTGTTCCCACCGCTTACAGCCATTGGGCGTCTCTGTCTATGGAGCCTTCAATTTTATGATGAGAGAATCACTGAACACCTGGCTGCAGATCCACCCAGGTTAACGAACTACGATTCATGAGACTAGTCAGCTCTACAAAAAACCATTTCTTTGCCAGTTCAACCTAGAAAATGTAACAGTTGGTTTCACGAACGCTGCAGTTTGGTCCTTCAACAGAAATTTATTTTCCGAGTTAGACTTTCTACCTGCTGAGGTGACAAATCGTCCACCCCCGGTTTATTTGTTACTTGATATGAAACCAATACCTTCTTCCTCTCTTCCTTCACCTTCTGGTCCCAAAACCGAGCAAGGAAAACAAACTCCTGAAGCGGTGAGACCATATCCGAGAGAAGATATGACAAAACCCAGAAGGAATGCAAGAAAGCGAGGTCGAATTCGTGTTCTTGCCGATACAACCAAAACAGATGCTTTAGTAGCTGAAGAACGAGCGAGAAAGGAAAAGCAGAGTAAAACGCATATGCCCAAGCAGCCCACTGCCAAGAAACGAAAGCATGTTAAATCTCCAGAGAAAAATAGTGATGGTGACTTTGAACTTGAAAATAGTTCATCTGACGATTCTCTACACCTCCACGAGATTGATAAGGATGAGGTAGACAAGGACATACACGTATATATATGTATATATATATATATATATATATATATATATATATATATATATATATATATATATATATATATATATATATATATATATATATATATATATATATATATATATATATATATATATATATATATATATATATATATATATGTATATATATATATTACCGAAATAATAGTCACCATTACTAACCCAGCTTCAAATGGCTTTTTTTAAACTTTCATTTAGTAAGGGGTGTTCTCTCATTACTAAGTTAAAGCTAGCCCATTTCTGCAACCCTCCCCAAGACCTTTAACAGACTTCTCATACCTTTTTCATGTTGATTCATTAAAATTATCCATTAAAAGTCATTATCAGTTATAGTTCCTGTTATTAATGTCTAAAAGCTAATAAGTTCAAGATTTTAGTTCACAGTAATTTTTTATTTTATATTCAATGTTGTCATAAGTACAAAGGAAAATAACCCAGCTTTTTACATTTTTCACGGAAAATAACCCCGTGAAAAACGTTTCATGGGGGGGGGATTTTCTGCCAGGGCGTAATCCGAGGGCGGTTCACGGGCTTTTTTGGCACGGGTTAGTTCCAGAGGGGTTTGATTTAACATCTTTAATACAGACGAACAGTGCAAGGCATTTCTCTCAAAATCTCTCGGAAATTTACCGCCCACACACCCACATACCCCTGGATATCATCACATGTTTATTATAATAAAAAACGAAAGGTTCTATTCACCTTTTTTAGTCTTGAGCCAGCGTTCTCTCCCCGAAAAAATAACTGCGTGGAGAGAATACCCTCGCAAAAATATGTCCAAGGGGAAATCATATCTGGAGTATTTTCTGAAAGGTTATTTTCTGCGGGGGGGGGATTGCCACGCTGGGGTAACCTTTTTTATCTATTGTCCCTCTCCTACTCTAAATTGTCATGTTTTTCATTTTTTGTTCATTTTCCCCTTATTCTTCGTAGTATTTTATTTACGTCTATTGGTGGACGCAAAATTTACTTTCATATTAATTTAACCTTGGATTTAAGCTTATATTTCTGTGTTCTGTATTTCAGAATTTTGTATTTGTGTTTATTTTGTTTTAATCAAAAATCATGAATTTTGACAAAAACATCTTTAAGGCATACGTATTTAAAAATGTAAAAAATGATAAAAATTCAATTAGTAAGTTGCTTCTAGCGAAGGCACATATAATTGTTTGGATACATAAAATTTTTTGTTGCTTTCAGGGATCTAAGAATCCAGGGATCCTAAGAAAATTTTTTGTTGCTTTCAGGGATCTAAGAATATATATATATATATATATATATATATATATATATATATATATATATATATATATATATATATATATATATATATATATATATATATATATACATATATATATATATATATATATATATATATATATATATATATATATATATATATATATATATATATATATATATATACGACGCCCACCATTTCCTCAAACACATTCAATCAAAATTTTGAGATATTCATTTTGTTCAATGCAGTTAAAAGTTCTGGAAATTAGGTCTTTTAGGATGACAACCCCCTCAGATCCCTCAGGGCAAGGGTTGTAAGTTGTACACTGGGGGCATATAATATTTTTATAGAGTGTTGTCATAGAAACTTCAAAAAGGGCGCATTTGATTGGAAGTTGAAATGGCTAGTGCCCTTTTTAATAGTCGAAAGTGAATTGAGAGCAACTACCCCCCTCTCACGCCTACCACTTCCCCAAACACATTGAATTTAATTTTGAGATAGCCATTTTGTTCAACGTAGTTGAAAGTTCTGGAAATTATGATTTGAGGATGACAAACCCCCCAAACCCCTCAGGACTAGGGTTGTAAGTTAACCCCAGGGGCATACAAGGTTTTTATTGAAAACGTTTTCGTAGAAACTTCAAAAAGGGCTCATTCGATTGGAAGTTGAAAGGGGTAGTGCTCTTATTAATAGTCAAAAGTGATTGGAGGGCAATTAGCCCCCTCTCAAGCTCACCATTTCCCCAAACACATCATATCAAAATTTTGAGATAGCCATTTTGTTCAACGTAGATGAAAGTTCTGGAAATTAGGTCTTTGAGGATGACACTCCCCCAAGAGCCCTCAGGTTTAAAGTTGTAAGTTTTGCCCTGGGGGCATAAAAGTTTTTTTTTTATAGAAAATGTTGTCGTAAAAACTTCAAAAAGCCTCATTCAATTTGAAATTGAAAGGGTTAGTGCCCTTTATAATAGGATAGTCGAAACTGATTGAAGGGCAACTAACCTCCCTCTTACGCCCACCATTGTCCCAGACACATCCATTCAAACTTTTGAGATAGCCGTTTTATTCAACGCAGTTGAAAGTTTTGGATTTTATATCTTTGAGAATGATCAACACCCCCCCCCCCCGCCCCTCGGGGCCAGGGTTGTGAGTAATACCCGGGGGGAACAAAAGGGTTTTATAGAGCGTTGTCATAGAAAATTCAAAAAATTAGAAGGGCTAGTGCCCTTCTTAATGCTCAAAAGTGATTAAAGGAAAATTAACATCCCTCCCACGCCCACCATTTCCCAAAAAACATCAAATAAAAATTTTGAGATAGTCATTTGGTTCAAAGTAGTTGAAAGGTCTGGAAGTTATGTCTTTGAGAATGACAACCCTCCCCCATAGCCCTCGTGACAAGCTTCGTAAGTTATACGCTTGAGGCAATTAACGTTTTTAAAGAAAGTTTCCAAAAATAGAAAATGAAACATTTCTGGAAAAACAAATCACTCATTTCGGCAAGTGGCAAAAAAAAACTAATTCATCAATGACAATCACCCCCGTTTCCAATGGTGTAGCCCCAATAACAAATAAATAATAATAATAAAAAAAAAACTCTTAACTATTTTATCATATCTTCCTTCATCTCTTCGACTACAGCAGGCGGAATTATCAGTAGAAGTGACCCTATTGATCCGGTCACCCACCCCTGCTGCCATCTACAATTTAGTTTAATGCTGACGGGACATAATTTATTCAAGGATTATCGATCGAGTCTAATGTGGGTGTGTCAAGGTCAATCGATCTGTTGTTGTTGTTGTTTGGACACGTGCGAATGACATGAGGGGTGATTTACATAATCGATGGGGGAATTATTGATTCACGAGCATAGCACCTGTGAACTTGATTTACATAATCGCTAGGGGAAATTGTTGATTCACGAAGAGGGAATTAGGAAACATTAAGGCTTCTTTAATCTTAGGTCTGATGAAGGGGGGAATTAAGAAACAAACATGGCTTCATTGTTGTTTGGTTATCTTAACCTGAGAAATTGATTTACATAATCGGCGGGGAAATTGTTGATTCACGAAGAGGGAATTAAGAAACATTAAGGCT